>NC_081411.1:190456948-190756948 GCF_030272615.1 Cryptomeria japonica
ATTATTAAGGAATAAGTTCAAAACTAGCTTTATCTATAGAAAACTGATTCACCCCCCTCCTCTTATTTTTCTTCAATTCCAACACCCCCAACCCAAAAACTAGAGACAAGATATTTGTCCAACCGCTCTGATATTGCTTCTGGGCCACTTTGTCTATTAGTGCAAGTAAATATTCCATTAGAGGGTTTAACATGAACAAGAGAATCTACGTTTTCCTGAAAAAGATCTGAAGGACCCAGTCTAGGTAGCCACCCTCGTTTCTCATCCAAACACAAAATAGAATTGAAATCACTAGCTAAGATCCAAGGTAGATAATGACCACAAGACCTAACATACTGGATATGGGCCCAAAGATGGATTTTGCCATGAATGTCAATCAGGGCATAAACATTACTGATCAAAATAGTCTCACCAAATTCTAAAATTAAATCGGCCACAAAGATAGAGAAATGGCTAGAGATTCACCAGCAAGGGACAACATTATGTAGATCCCAAAAAAGAGCCAAACCTCTAGAACTTCCGCTGGATCCAATACGCTAATACTATCTAGAAATCTGAATATGAGGAGCATACTGAAGCATGAACTCTACCTAAAGCTTTGTCTCTTAAACACAAAAGATATAAGGTGAATGAACCACAATTAAATCCTAAATATCTTTCTGAAAAGAGGTGCTATTCAACCCCTTTACATTCCAAGAAAGAATAATCATGATGAAGGTTGAGCAAAGTGGGCATCAATGGTCTTAACAAACTAAGATTCCACCAGCAAATCCCCAATACATTTAATGTTGTCCATATCCTTCTTATGACCAACTTTAGAGGAACTAGCAAAATGGCCCTTCTTCAGAGGGCATTGTAGCACCCTTACATCATGAGCTACTCCCTGATCTTGAGCTGAAGACAACACCTCCTTAGTAAGGTCTGCTAAAATAATATCATCATTCAAAGCAACAGAAGCAGTAGAAAGCCCAAAACCCTAGAATTATCCTTCACAACAATTGTCTGCTCTAGCAATATATCCATACCAATGGTCCCAAATGAAATCTCAACAAGAATCCCCTCTTCCAAGGCCTGATTATCGAAGACCTCAAAATGATTGAATTCCTTATCACTCTATCTATCCTTGACGACCCACTTCTGACCTCTCCCCTTAGGCTTTGGCTTAACAAGAATAAATTCATCCTTATCAGGCAATCCCTCAGCCATAGGCATTTTTCCTTTAACACTCTTCTCCACCGAAGGCCTAGAAGAAGGAGAGGAAGAAACCCCAACCTTTCTAGATGCCTGATGAAATTAATGTTGAATGTGTCCATACTCATGACAAAAATGACATCGAAAAGGGAGGGACTCGTAATCCAACTGTTGAACCCATGAGGCATTGCCAATACAATTTTCCAAAGAATCCGACAATGGATTGCTTAAATGAATTTCAACACAAATATGAGCAAAAGAAAATACCTTTTTATCTAGAATATTTTGAACAATGGCAGTCAACTTCCCCAATAAAGCAGCAATTCGATGGAGAATATCCTCCTGCCAAAATTCCAACATCTTGGTGTACTACAGTCTTGGGAGTGATTCCTGAATCCATGGACACTTATCCTATGCTTGTCATAGGCTGACAGAGCTGTGATTGAGAGATGTGGGTTATCCTCTTTACTAGACATGCTTGGAGATATCATTAATCAGGGGTTACTGACAGCTTTGCCAGAGAGGTGGCACAATGATACGAACACCTTTCACTTGGTGACCGGTGAGATGACAGTTACACCAGAGGACTGTTATCAGATTCTATGGATTCCTATGCTTGGGGCTTTACTACCTTATGAGTAGACCGAGGAGGGTGGAATAGAGGCTCTCCATCATATTTTTCAAGATGATGAGATTAGTGGCTATGAGATCTCATGGAAGGAGTTTTTGGATTTGGGTTACGCTCCACTATCATCAATATTAGTAGGTTACATTGGTGGTTTCTTGTGTCCTGACCATAGGTCGAAGGGACTAGTCATTGGATAGGTAATGGTTATGGAAGATATGGTGACACAGGGATGTAGGTTTGCATGGGGTTCTACATGTTGGCCCATCTAAACAAAGAGCTCCACCAGGTAGTATATCTAGGATACACTAGTCTATCAGCTATGGTAACATTATTATAGGTGTGGACCTAGGAGCATATACCAGTATGGAGACCACTTGCAGAAAGGGATAGGCCAGTTGGTCGGGCATATGTTTATGGGTATATAGGTGTAGGTGTCTAGCGTAAGATGGGCAACCTAGAGAACTGGTAGAGGGCATTGGATGACATTGACATGGTCATCTAGAGACCATATATGGATTGTGAGGTGTTAGCGAATGATGGCATAGAGATGCCCTATGTATATATGTCAAGGTACTTGATTGGGCGGATGCCCTTTATTATTGAATGATTTTTGCACAGTCATGTTCATTGACAGTATGGTAGACAACAAGTGATACCATAGGGAGCCTATTTGTATGCTTGTTGGTGACAAGATGTGCTAGAGTGGGGGCCTACCCTAGACAGCGTAGCAACTCTAGATGAGTACATTTCCCTAGTGGGACAAATTTGGGATTATGGGGTCATGGTAGTGGATGCTGGGATGACAGAGGATTTCTCAGCCTACTTTGTGGCACATGTCATGCCACACATATCTAATCTGACAAATCTATTGCCAGCTTTTGACGATGATGATGAGGAGGGAGATAAGGTAGGAGAGGGAGGTGCAGGCAGTGATAAAGGAGATGGAGGTAAAGGTGGTGGAGGTGGTGGTGGAGATAGAGGTAGAGGTGATGGTGGAGATAGAGGTATAGGAGGTGGTGGAGATAGAGGTAGACGGGGTGGTGGAGATGGCAGAGGTGGAGGTGGTAGAGGAGGTCTCATTCTTGGTGCGAGTGTGGGTGGGATGCTAGGTGCAATGTTAATTTCTATGGGAGGGATAGAGGATTATAGGTGATCTGCCCAGAGGAGGAGATTTGATGTTCTACCTTCAATAGTTCCTCGAACAGGGACAGGTCTAGGTGGGACTATGAAATAGGTACCCATTGAGTTCAAGGTACCCATCCACTAATAGGATTCACATATTAGAGCGCTATGGGTCTCGATCCAGGAGCTACAAGCATAGGTGTTAGTAGAACAATGATATATTACACAGCTATAGGCAGAGAGGGATACAATAGTAGAGTACCAGGGTTGAGTAGAGGCCCTTGCTGATAGGTTAGAGAGAGCCTTAGCTGATGCTCCACTCTAGGACACACTAAGAGAGATACAGTACTTGGCCAAAGAGTCCGAGTATTGTAGGCATTTGTATGAGGAGATGGTCCCTCAAGATCATAGATATCCTAGCTATATTGTAGTGGCATCCACTCGATTTAGTCCTAGTCATATGAGGATAGGGAGAAGAGGTGTTATGGGGCTTGCCCTATGTGATCCATTTGGTGGAGATCTGGGAGCTAGGACATCTGCCTCAAGAGATAGTCATACTTGAGAGACCTATCTTTGGTGTATTTGATCACTTTTATTGTACTGATAGACATGATACCAATTGTACATTTCAACAGTTTTGAGAAATATATATGTGACATTGATTTTCTTTGATCCACATGTGATGTGGTTTTGAGGATGTTATGAGTTATGATGTGCACTATTTGATATGATGGTACAATGAGGATGATTAGATTCTTAGATGATAATGATGTTCTTGATATCTTTATGTTGATTATTATAAGATGATGTAAATGCATGATTCTGTTAGCATTTCACAAAGGAGATTGTTGACATTCCAGTAAGTTTGTTGGTATGAGGATATTGAGAAGGTTGTTGAAGATTATGGATATAACTGAGAAAGGATGATTACTATCTTAATAATATTATTTTGTCATTGATGTCAAGCAATTCATTTTCTGATTTAGTATGTTGTTGCCATATCTTAATGAGTATGTTTTGATAAGTATAAAGATGTTGGTAAGTGACACAAAATGAATGAAAATGAAGGAGAGTAATAAGTTATTCAATGGGCAACTATTACCGAGTTAGACAATGATGAGTTCTTGTTGTTTTGATTGTTTTGATATCCTATAGATGAGTATTCGAAGACTGAACAAGAAGAAGGAAAGATTTCAGGCTATAGAATTAGTAAAGGTTTGATATTGTTCTATGTTACTGAGCAAGATGCTAGTTGGCAAACCCTAAGGTTATCACTATTGGTTAAAGAAGGCAGAATATCTATTGAGTGAGGTTCAGTATTTACCGAGTAACAACCGATTATTAACATAATGCATTGGAGGGATAAAAGCATTATTTAATCAAAGATGCCAATGAGCTGGAGATGTATAGATGATTGGTATGTCATGAAAGAAGTTTGTTGAAGATCTACGACAATGAAAATATAGGTATTAGATCTACAACACCAATTGAACGGTCATAATCTAGCACAAGTTCCAAGGAAGGAATACAAGTTCCAAGGTGAGATAAAATGTTTTCAGATCAAAAGATAGATTGAACCTAGTCAAGTTTGAAGATCTGATGGCTAAGATTGATCATGGGAAATGTGATCAAACAGATTAAGCAGTTAGGAATTGTTTATATATAAGAAATTGTTGATGAACAATGTATGCAAGCAAATATAAGAACAGTGATACTATAGTAGTGATCACCGAGCACAGAAGATTGAATATCAAATTAAAGAACAGATTGAGAAGCCTAGCAAGAAGCAAGATAAGTATTATGACAAGATTATCTTGAGTACATTGAGCACATAGAATCTGCTTTAGCATTTTAGATGTGAAGTTGCAGATATATATTTTATACTATTATTTATTTTGTAAGTGACAGGAAATCTCTTAACCAAGTGGACATAATAGTCTTATTTGTAAATCCTCTAGCAAGGTGACATTCTGAATGAGTGTTTGAAATCCTTTGACAAGGTCACTTCTAACAAAGTGGAAGACTCTAACAAGTCTGAGGGAAATCCCTTAATCGGGTCACATCTAGCAATGTGTTTATGTAATTTGTAACAGGATTGGATTTTAATCGAGCATACTCTAGAAGGGTATATTTCTTAGTGGGTCCAATATCCCACAGTGGTTTTTCCCTATTTGGGTTTCCAAGTTAAATCTGGTGTTAAATGTGTTATGATGTTTTAAGTGTATCTTTTAATGAGTTTGAATGATTTACAGTAATAGTTGCATAGTAGTAAAGGCTACTGAGGTTGAATTTGATAAATCTATTGCATAGTGAGTTTTTATGATTCACGGGCCCCCCCTCTCATCTTATTAACAATTGGTATCAAAGGTTTGGACTCCGGAATAAAAATTTTAAGTTACTTGAGGAAAGATCCGAAGATGTATAAAAGGGATGCACCAAAGTTGAACAAGTCTAGTTTCTCCACATGGCTGAAAAGGATGAAGCTGCACTTATCAGGAATTGGAGAATCTGCAATATATTATCTGGAGAATGATTACAGTGCACCTAGCACCTACCCGATGACAATGGAAGACATAAAGGCAAAGCAAGAGCATATTCAAGAAATGATTGAGATAACATTAGCATTAACCAACTCAGAGTTTAATGATCTAGAAGGCTACACTAATGCCAAAGTAATGTTCAGAGAGAAAAAGTAGACAGTCTAAGAGGTCAACTTGAATCCATGAGAATGAATGAAGGTGAGAATATAACCCAATACAGTACAAGGTTAAAGGAAACTTTCAATCAAATCAAAGGAGCAAGAAGAACTATTGAAGAAAAGGATGTAACAAGTAAGTTGCTCTGAACACTTCTACCTACTTATGCCATTCGAGTCTCTGCGATCAATGAATTAAGGTCTGTACCAAACATGCCAGTCTCTTTGGATGCTACTATCGGTAAGCTACATGCATTTGAGTTAATTTATTTTGATAACAGTGGGTCTTCGGTAAATAAAGTTGAATCTGCATTCAGTTCTTTTCATCTTGGTGAATCTAATGATTACAATGATAGAATGTATAAGTATACTGAAGGAAATCACAATGGAGCAAGTGAGAGATTTCAAAAAAACATGGAAGAGGTACACAAACTATATGAGGAAATTAGAAAGCAAGAAGAGTTTGAAGCATTATTAGCGAGAAGGTTACCAAGAGGCAAAGGTAAGTATAAAGGAAAGTTACCTTTAAAATGTTTTAACTATGCTAGAATAGGACATATGGCTTCTAACTATCCTGACAAAGAATCTAGTGAAAAGAGAGAATACCGAGATGACAGATAGAAAGACAATCAATATAGAGGGCACCGAGACTTCAAAAGGAGAGATAGAAAGACATGCCTAATAGCTGATGAGAAATCCAATGATGACAAATCTGATGAGACTGAGATAGAGGAAGTTGTATATGTGGCTATCAAAGATGGATCAGATGAAGAAAGGTATGAGGAAAAAGCCTTGATATCTCACATAAATAACAATGATTCTTAGATCATAGATAGTGGATGCTCACATCACATGACAGGTGATAAAAACAAGTTTGTTAAATTAGAAGACTATGATGGAGGTTATGTAAGATTTGGTAATGATGCACCATGTCTGATGAAAGGTAAAGGTTCTATCACACTTCTTGACAATGCTAAATGTGATGATGTATACTAAGTTGAAGGTTTGAAATACAATTTGTTGAGTGTAGCACAACTAAACAATACAGGATACCAAATAGAATTTCAGAAAGGAAGTGTCAAAGTTCATGACAAACATGGAAAGTTGATTGCTACTAGGATACAAACAAAAGGTAATACATTTCATCTTGACTCAACTCAGAACAATTGTCTGTATGCTAAAATAGAAGATACCTAGTTATGGCATAAAAGATTTTGTTATGTAAATTTTGATAACCCGATCAAAATAAGTAAGAAACACCGAGTAAGAGGTCTACTAAGCTTGGAAAAAACTGAGAAAGCAATATGCTGAGGATGCTAGATGGGTAAGATGACAAAGTCAAGATTTACAAGTAAGTCCTACACTTCTAAAGGAATTTTAGATCTTGTGCACACTAATCTTTGTGGTCCTATGAAAGTTCAAAGTTATTATGGAGATAAATACTTCATATTATTTGTGGATGATTACTCAAGGATGATTTCAATTATGTTTTTAAAAGAGAAATCAGAAGCCTTTCAAATGTTCAAATGGTATAAGGCTAGAGTTGAAAAAGAAACCGGAAGACAGTTGAAATGTCTAAATCTGACAGAGGAGGAGAATTCATTTCTGATGAATTTAATCTATTTTGCAATGATCATAGTATAAAGAGACAAGTATCTGCACGGAGAACACCTCAGCAAAATGGGATAGCTGAAAGAAGAAATAGATCAATTGTAGATTGTGCTAGAACCCTGATGATAGAAAAGAGGGTACCTCAAACATTTTGGAGAGAAGCGATCAACACTATAGTTTACACCTTGAACCGAGTTCAATTGAAGAAATGAACTTTGAAGACACCGTATGAAATCTAGTATGACAAGAAACCTAATGTAAGTTACCTTAAAAATATTTGGAAGTAGATGTTATGTTCACAAAGATGACAAAAAAGAAAAGTTTGATTAGAAAAGTGAGGAAGGAACATTTCTTGGTTATTCTTCTAGAAGTAAAGCATTTAAATGTCTGATCAAATCATCTAACAAAATAGTGGAAAGTGCAAATGTGAAAATTGATGAATTTGCATAAAGAAATGATGAAGGAAATTCCAAAGAACCAGAAGATTATGAAGAGTTTGTATATGTTCAATCGAGAAGTCCTACTGAGAAAATTGATGAAGAAAATGAAGAAAATACCTAGTTACCAAGTGATGGAGAAGATCATATAGAGCCTACCAAGCCTATATTATCTAAGTATGTCAGAAGAAATCATGCATCAGGTCAAATTATAGGAGATAAGGATGATCCAGTAGTGACAAGGACAAACTGAGACAAAACACATTTGATATCTAAATTTGAACCGATAATAGTAAAAGAGGCATTTAGTAATGAAGATTGGGTAAATGCTATGATAGAAGAGATTGAACAAATCAAGAAGAATGAAACATGGACACTGGTCCCAAGACCAAAAGAGAAAAATGTGATTTGTACAAAGTGGATTTTCTTAAACGTTGCTAAATGAAAAAGGAGAGGTCATTCAGAATAAAGAAAAACTAGTTTGAAAAGGTTATGCTCAAGAAGAAGGAATAGATTATGGTGAGACTTTTGCACCTGTGGCAAGACTTGAAGGAGTGAGAACATTATTGGCATATGCTGCTTACAAAAATTTCAAGGTATATCAAATGGATGTTAAATCTGCATTTTTAAATGGTATACTAGAAGAAGAAGTTTATATTGAACAACTTGAAGGATTTATTGAAGACAAGAATAAAGATTAGGTATGTAAGTTGAACAAAGCTTTATATGGTCTAAAGAAAGCACCTAGAGCATGGTACGAAAGACTGCACTCTTACTTAATCAAGATTGGATTTATAAGGACAAGTGAAAACAACAACATGCATATGAAGAATGATGAAGACAATGGAATACTGCTTTCAACCATATTTGTTGATGATATTATTTTTTGTGGAAATGACCCTTTATGCAAGAACTTTGGAAATGAAATATGCAAAGAATTTGAGATGTCATTAATCTGTGAAATAAAGTATTTTATAGGTTTACAGATACTGCAAATGAAAAATGAGATTTTCATTACTCAATCCAAGTACATAAAGGAAATCTTGAAGAAATTTGGAATGGAGGATTCTAAACTTGTGAGTACTCCTATGACTACCAATTGTAAACTATCAAAGAGTGATCAATCTGCATCTATTGATGAGACACTTTACTGATCTATGATTGGAAAGTTGCAATATGTGGTTCACAATAGGCCCGATATAGCACATGCAGTAGGTATAGTTGCAAGATTTTCTGCATATCCCAAAGAAAACCATATGACAACAATGAAGAGAATTTTCAGATACTTAAGAGGCATTGAAGATTATGGTTTAGTGTATTAAAAGAGGAATGATTTTGACTTTAAAGTCTACACTAATACTGATTGGGCAGGGAACATTGATGATAGAAAAAGCACAATCGGTGGAGCTTTCTTTTTGGGAAACAGACTAGTAAGTTGGCTTAGCAAGAAACAAGGATGCATTTCACAGTCAATAGTTGAAGCTGAATATGTCACTGCAACATTGAATTGTACCAATATAGAATAGATCAAACAACTATTGGAAGGTATGAATGAGAAAGTTACCGAGCCAGTAACTATATTCTGTGATAATACTAGTGCCATTAACATTTCAAAAAATCCAGTAATGCATTCTAAGACAAAGAATATCTCTATAAAGTATCATTATCTTAGAGAAGAAGTTCAAGAGAAAAAAGTTGCAGTAGAATATATTAGTTCAAAGGAACAAATAGCAGACATTTTCACAAAGCCACTACCAAGGGACACTTTTGAGTATCTCAGAAGTCAGTTAGGGGTCCTACCCCTATCTAGTATTCACTGATAGAGTTTGGTGAAAGCATCAATTCTATGAATCTACAGGATAACTATCTATGAGTTGATGTTGCTTTACACACTTTAGGAGGTTGCCTAAAGTTGTGAAGGAAATAGTGATTGAAGACAAGTTGCTCTGATTGAGATTGAGATGATAAATTTGTATTTTCAACAAGAAAATTACTTCATAGTAGAAGGAATCATGAATTAGATTAGTTTTACTTTTTGGCATTATTGTTGAAGGGGGAGAAGACTAATGACTTGGGGAAAATTCAAGGATAACAACAAGAGAAGTTTTACAGCAATCCGAATCCGAATCAATTGAAATAAAATCAAGTTAGGTATTGCCATTAAAAGTCGGTTTTGCCATCAATGCTGAAGGGGGAGATTGTTATCATTTCACAAAGGAGATTGTTGGCATTCCAGTAAGTTTATTGGTATGAGGATATTGAGAAGGTTGTTGAAGATTATGGATATAACTGAGAAAGGATGATTACTGTCTTAATAATATTATTTTGTCATTGATGTCAAGCAATTCATTTTCTGATTCAGTATGATGTTGCCATATCTTAATGAGTATGTTTTAATAAGTATAAAGATGTCGGTAAGTGACATAGAATGAATGAAAATGAAGGGGAGTAATAAGTTATTCAATGGGCAACTATTACCGTGTTAGACAATGATGAGATCTTGTTGTTTTGATTGTTTTGATATCCTATATATGAGTATTCAAAGACTGAACAAGAAGGAGAAAAGATTTCAAGCTATAGAATTAGTTAAGGTTTGATACTGTTCTATGTTACCAAGCAAGATCCTAGTTGGTAAACCCTAAGGTTATCACTATCGGTTAAAGAAGGCAGAATATCTACCAAGTGAGGTTTAGTATTTACCGAGTAACAACCGAGTATTAATAAATACATTGGATGGATAAAAGAATTATTTAATGAAAGATGCCAATGAGATGGAGATGTATAGATGATTGGTATGTCATGAAAAAAGTTTTTTGAAGATCTACGATAACAAAAATATGAGAGTTAGATCTAAAAGCACAGATTGAATGGTCATAACCTAGCACAAGTTCCAAGGAAGGAATACAAGTTCCAAGGTGAGATAAAATGTTTTCAGATCAAAAGATACAATGAACCTAGTCAAGTTTGAAGATCTGATGGCTAAGATTGATCATGGGAAATGTGATCAAGGAGATTAAGTGGTTAGGAATTGTTTATAAATAAGAAATTGTTGATGAACAATGTATGCGGGCAAATATAACAACAGTGATACTACAATAGTGATCACCAAGCATAGAAGATTGAATATCATATTAAAGAACAGATTGAGAAGCCCAGCAAGAAGCAAGACAAGTCTTATGACAAGAATATCTTGAGCACATTGAGCACATAGAATCTGCTTTAGCATTTCAGATGTGAAGTTGCAGATATATATTTTATACTATTGTTTATTTTGTAAGTGATAGGAAATTTCTTAACTGAGTGGACCTAACAGTCTTATTTGTAAATCCTCTAGCAAGGTGACATTCTGAATGAGTGTTTGAAATCCTTTGACAAGGTCACTTCTAACAAAGTGTAAGACTCTAACAAGTCTAAGGAAAATCCCTTAACTAGGTCACATCCAGCAATGTGTTTATGTAATCTCTAACAGTATTGGCTTTTAACCGAGCATACTCTAGAAGGGTATATTTCTTAGTGGGTCTAAAATCCCATAGTGGTTTTTCCCTATTTGGGTTTCCATGTTAAATCTAGTGTTAAATGTGTTATGATGTTTTTAGTGTATCTTTTTATGAGTTTGAATGATTTAGAGACAGAATTGCATAGCAGTAAAGGCTACTGAGGTTGAATCTGATAAATATATTACATAATGAGATTTTATGATTCACCCCCCCCTCTCATCTTATTAACAGATTCGTTATCTGAATGTTATGATTTGCGATATGTATCTTGAAAATGAGATGTGTGATAATGATAATGATGTGAGATGGATCTTGAAAATGAGATATATGATAATGATAATGATGTTAGATGTATCTTAAAAATGAGATGTATGAGAATGATAATGATGTGAGATGTATCTTGAAAATGAGATGTTTGATAATGATAATGATGTGAGATGTATCTTGAAAATAAGATGTATGATAATAATAATAATGATGTGAGATGTATCTTGAAAATGAGATGTATGATAATGATAATGATGAGAGACTAATGTAAGATTAAAATGATATGCAACTTATTGTAAGTTTAATATGATATGCAACTTAATGCAATTGTATGCAGCTAAATGATCAAAATGCAACTAAATGATCACTTTAATTCTGTCATTGTCATTCATGTTTAGTTTGTCATCTTTTTCTCTTCATTGAGATTTTGATATGTTGAAATTTAATACAAGCATCATGGTATAATTGAACCATAATGACCTAAGGATAACTTACATGGATTTTTTATATTGCAAGATGACACAAGCATCAAGGTATAATTTGAACCAAGATGACCTGAGTGTTGCTCGCATAAAATAGATAAGAGTTAACCATTTTTATGTGAAAAGTGGAAAATGTCTTCAATGATATGTTTGCAATCATGTCTCGAGACTAATTTGCACCATACGAATGATCACCTCACAGGTAGAAAACCAAATAAAATACCAGATTCCTCTATTGCTTTTCTAACTCAGTGCATCCTTGAGTAGCTCCAAATCTAATGATTCAAAAATCAATATACAAATAGTCAAAACTTCATGCCAAATGTAAACAAGACATACTTTAGAATAAAATCATCCATAATGTGTGTGTTGAAGTTGTAGTTGATTAATGATCCTATTTTCTAGTCTGATGAGCAGTATTGACAATGATTTTCCTAGTATGTTGCGATCGTTGTTTGTTGTCTGAATGCTAAAGTGAGATGAATATTGCCCCTAGTTATGGAAACTCATTGATGTGGATATATACATTGATCACCAAGCCATGGTGGGATATGATATGGATAATTGTTTTAGATAATCAAGGATAGTCACTACACTCAGTATGTCCAAGATAATGTTGCATGTATAAGTGTTCGGCGATAGCTATTGGCTTAGATTAGATGGATCAAAGATATGATTTGAGTACCAATAGATAGAGGATATTTTCTCTCACAATTTATGCCTATTACCAAGTGTTCACTACTTGTTTTTATTGTACCTTTAAATATTTTTCTCATTTTTTGTATTTTTCTGATTTATTAATTTTTTTTTTGCTTTTTGCTTGATCCATGCATTGGACGACTCAAGTGTAGAACTTCTTCAGATGGATTTTGTTGGTTGGTTCACTGAGCACTTCCCCTTTTGAATTTGATAATTGATATGCTTCTGATCCATAGGATGATATGATGACAAAGGGTCCCAACCAGTTAGGTTCAAACTTCCCCTTCTTTTCTCGATCTTGCTAATTTCTGGGATTTTCTTTTAGGACAAGATCACCAAATTTGAAAGCCCTTGGGATGACTTTGGGATTATAGCTTCTTCACATTCGTTGTTGATATGCCTTGAGATGGTAATAGGAACATTGTCATTTTTCATCAAGAAGTTCTGGTTCTTACAACTTGTTTACTCGATATTCCTCATTTGGTATGATGCCCTTCAAAGACACTCAGAGAGATGGGATTTCTACCTCAAGAGGTATAAATACTTATGAACCATACACAAATGAATATGGTGTAGCCCCTATAGGTATGCGGATACTAGTTCTGTAGGCCCAAAGTGTCAGATTGAGTTGTACATGCCAATCCTTGCTAGCATCATTTACTCTTTTCTTGAGGATTTTCATAATTGTTTTGTTTGATGCTTCTGCTTGGTCATTCCTCTATGGGGAGTATGTTGTGGAGAAGCGATGTTGTATTTTAAATCATTCACATAGCTCTCGCACATCTTGATTCTTGAAAGGATGTTCGTTATCTATGATGACGGAACTAGGAATTCCATATCTGCAAATGATATAGTTGAGGATGAATGATGAGATCTATTTTCCAATTACGGTAGTCATCAGGACTACTTTGATCCACTTGGTGAAATACTCTATGGCAGTGATAATGAATTATGCCCATTTGAAGAGGTAGGATTAATCTTTCCTACCAGATCAAGTCCCCACTGACAAAAAGGCCAATATGTGGTGAATGGTTGTAGCTCCTATGCTGGTGCATGTATGAGCGTTACCGTAGGTGCCAGAAATGTATGCGAGAAAATGTGGTGACCAAAATGAATAAATCAAGGTCAAAAGACCCACATACCAATGAGAATCTCGGTGCAAGTAAATGAACTAATTGAATTAGTTTAACTTCTCAAGGGTGTCCTATTGTTCTCTATCTCACAGGATCCCTAAAGTCAATGTTTTTCTCTCAGATCATTGAGCAAGTGACTTAGGAATGACAACTCCAAGAACAAGTGATATTTGATCTACATGCATGAATGCATTCTAAGATCTATATGATGTGTTAAAACTATGATGATTAAGCTTAAGATGAAGATAGTGATATGATAAAAGATTAACCAATTATCCTAACATGATATACAAGCCTAGCATGAATATTCTATGATATGGAAAATGCGTCTAAATGCTATGATGATGTTTTAACAAAGAGAGGTTAGATGTTTAGTAAATTTTTCTATAATGTAGATCCATAAAAACTTGGAGATATGGATAATGAATAATGAGAGCTCTATTTATAGGGAAAAAAGGGCAATGGATGGTTAAGATCGAATAATCTTAACAAGGGCTAGGATTGAAAGTTAATCAATCCATGTTTACAATTCTCACCAATGAAATGGTGAAAATTATGAACAAGAGTTTTCTTGAGAGGAGGTGCAAGAAGCATTAAATGTTTGAGAAGATATGAAGGTTACCTTAGGAGGTAAGGGTTACGGTTAGGTTAGGGTTATCCAACAGATAAAGCTTTTACCCAAGGGGTAAACTCTTGTGCAAGGGTTAATAGGATAACTATGGTCAAAGCCATAAGAGTTTGATGAGACTCTTTAGTTAGAAGGATGGTTAATTTAGTGGAAAGTCTCTAACCAAAGGTCAAAGGTGAGTTAACCATAAATGGTTATGTAAGAACCTTTAATGGTTTGGAAGACTTTAGAGGTTAAACATTTGAAGACATAAAGCCTTTAATGGTTATTGAAGACTTTGGAGGCCTTGTGAAGTGACTTCCCTTTGCTTAGGAATGTGACAATAATTAGGAGATGAATTAGGCTAAATTGGAAGTGATTAGAAGAATCTAGAAGGGGTTTAGGAGGCAAGTGGGAGATGTAGGAAAATGCAAGTGGATGAGGGAAAAGGATTTAAAATAAAATGTTTTATTTCAACTAAAATAGATACAACTTGAACAAATACAAGTGGGGGGGATTTAATGGAAAAAGATTTATTTATTTGTGAGGATCAATTTAATTAAAAATGGAGAAAAGGGGATTTGATTAAATAAAGTGATTTATTTAATTAAAGGCTAAAAAAAGTTTAGGTGAATTTAATTAAATAAATTGAGTAATTTATTTAATCAAATAGATGAAAATGAAAAAATTAATTAAATAGAATTTAATTAATAGGAGGAATGGGGTTAAAATAAATATTAAATATTTATTTAAGAAAGTGGTCAGATTTATATGTCTACAACAGTGTTAGATAAATGTTATACTTGCAAGAAAAAATAGCTAGTAAAGGAAAACACATTAAGTTTGAAATTGCGGACTTGTCAGCCATTTCAAAAGAAATTTACATGGACAGGAGAGATTATTCTAGGTACAACATGTAAACTAAGTGTTTTAACTATCAGTATTAGTTTCTAAAAGGTACAATTTATTTTTAAAGTAGTACAAAGTTCTTTCTTTGATTATCAAGCATATAATAAGATTACCACATTCATCTTATATAGACTCAAGCATATCAAAGTCTCCAAATATAGATAGAAATAATTAATAGAAACTTAATCAACAATCAAATACCAAAGAATTCATGTTTCAATGACATTGGAAGTAAAAATATTAATAATAGTGAAGCACAAATATTAATAACATTAAAGAAGTGAGATTTTTTGATGAATGGAATGATGGTGAACAAGGGACCGCTACACGTGAGGGCCTGGTGTAGGTCATAGCCTGCATGAAGGTGTATGACCTTACATGTGGCCTATTTTGGCTTTCCTGTCCATGATTTGGCATGCCGAGTGCGGGGTTTGGGTTTTTGAGGTGTGGGGGTGGTGAGTTGGGGGGCTGACTGGGGTTTTGTGTTGGATTTTTATTTTTGTCTGTGTTCTATGTTAGTTATTTTCTTTCTCATTTTGGGGCGGTTGGCTTTGGGGTTGGTGTTGGGTGTCTGGGTGGTGTTGGGTCTTCTCTTTTTCTTTTTTCAATGGATCAGTTGGAGGGGGAGCCGTTGGGACTCAAACATCCTATGGATTTTTGGGCAACGATTGGGGGTTCTTCTTTGAATCAATCAATGCAATTCTTTGATAATAGCTTATTTTATAAGGATGCAGGTGATGGTGGATTTGTACCATTCGAAGGTTCTTGGTTTTAGAAGGTTAATGGATGCCTCAAATGGTCTAAGGAGAGGTGTATTTTGGAAATTCAACCGAAGTTGATTGCTAAAGATATTAGTTATTTTTCAAAGAAAGCATTTCTCTGGAAGTTTATGGGAATGAGGGTCTCACTCCAATTTCTAGAATCTTGGTTGCAGAGGACTTGGTCACCTGAGGGTGAAATGGAAATAATGCTACTGGAGAATAATTATTTTATGGTGGTCTTTAATTGCATGGTAGATTGCATTAAGGGTTTTAAAGCTGGACTTTACTTCCACAATTAGGTTGTCATGTTTATGAAACCTTGGCATGTAGGTTTCAATCCAATAGAACAACTTCCAAATCAGGTTCCTATGTAGGTGCAGCTTCCTCAATTTCCAGTGGAATGTTGGCACAATGATATACTACATAATGTGTCTGTGTTGCTGGGGAAGCCAGTTGGGTCTTCGTAGAAAACTTGAGATAGGAAGGTAATGACTTTTGCTCATATATATGTTGAAATTGACTTAAATAACCCTCTTCCATATTCCTTGGAAATTCATGTAGGATCCTATTCTTAGATCCAATAGTTAGATTATGAAACATTGCCATTTTGTTGTTGGCTTTGCCATGAATATGGTCATTTGTAGAGGAGATGCCCAAGGTAAAAATCATTGAAGTCTCCTTCCATTCAACTTCCTTGCAATCCCACTAGGCCTGACAAAGGCAAGGCAAAAACTTCTACTGATGTTGTATCTAGGGAGGATTTTATTCCTGTGAAAGATCAAAATAGAAATAGGGGTCTAAAGAGGTCCTTTACCGATCGTCAGGATGATGACAGTTTTAACCGTTTTGAAATATTGGATGACCTTAGTCAGCAAGAGGTAAATCCGAGTTTGATGGCTATGGAGCACGAAGAAATGGAAGTTGTTAAGGATGACAATATTCCAAGTAGTGTGCAAAATTTGTAGATGGATGGGGATTTACAAATGGACACAGTACTTGGGGTGATGGATTCTGGGAATACTGGTTCCCTTGTTAATGTGACAATTGGTGGGAGGGGGAAGTCAATTAAACCAACTAGAAAATCAGACCTTGATCCAAAAAAAGGTGGAAAAGCTTCTCCTACATTGGGAACTCTTCAGAAAGAGAAAACAAAGGGGGCTATTGAGAACTCTTCTAAGATCGGAAGGAAGAAATATGTAGAGAAAATAAAGTTGATGGGGGAGTCTCTTCTAGAATCTGGAAGTGCTAAGATCTTGGATTCTTACTTCTCTTTTTCCCAAAAATGATCATTCTATCTTGGAATGTAAGGGGCTTGAACAGTGGCCCTAGACAAAAGGTTGTTTCGGATTTTGTGGGAGTCCATTCTCTTGATGTTTTTTTCTTACAAGAGACTAAGTTGTCTTTTGAGAGCATGAATCGTTTGTTACGAAAGATATGGGGCCATGGTGAATGCTAGTGTATTGGGTCCCATGGTTCTGCCAGAGATTTGGCTTTTTTATGGAACCCTTTGAGGATTCACCCTCTTTGGTTAGTATCTTCTAAGTCTTCCATCTCTTTAGTTGCTTTGAGTCTTGAGACAAGATAATCTATTCTCCTATATAATATTGTTGCACCTACTGATTTTTTGGGCGAACAACTTTTGTGGGCCCATATCACCACGATCTGGAATTGAGTACCCTTGCATCCATGGATTTTGCTAGGGGATTTTAATTCTATTACAAAGTTGGCAGAGAAAAGAGGTGGTTTTGGGAGATAGGAGCCTTCAGCTTATATGCTACGAGATTCCATCTCTATCTTGAATCTAGTGGATGTGAAGCCCAATAATGGACAGTTTACTTGGAATAATTGGAGGATGGGAGAGAACTGTATCATTGAGAGACTTGGTTGGTTCCCGATTTCTTGTTTCTGGGTTGATGGTTGTTGGACTACTATCTCTAAAATTTTGGACTGTCGTGGTTCAAATCACTGGCCTATAAAGTTATTAATCTCCTCTTCTCAGGTGGCTCATTCTTCTCCTTTCAAATTCCAGCTCATGTGGTTACTAGATACTTCCTTACAATATTATGTGGTTGATTGGTGGAGGGTCGACAGACCGGTGTATGGTACAACTATGTATACCTTCACAAAAATGCTACAATTTGTTAAATACCAGCTTAAGTGATGGAATCAATAGTGCTTTGGAAATATTTTTTATGCTAAAGTTGCTGCTCAAGCTAAGTTAGATGGCATCACTAGGGAAATTAAGGATTGTGGTTTGTCTAAGTCCATGTTGCAGGAAGAAGCTAAAGCTTTGAAATCAATGGAAGAATGTGAGCTAAGGGAGGAGATTTATTGGAAACAAAAGGCTTGCATGGACTAACTTCAAGAGAGGGATAAAAATATGGCCTTCTTTTTCAACTCAGTGAAAGTGAGAAGGTATGCCAATGCTATTCAAATCCTTGTGGATGAAAGGGGTGAGAAATATTCTTCTTAACATGATATTTCTAGAGAGGCTATGCGGTACTTTGCTACTTTATTTAGGGAAGATTCTTAGGGAGGCTCAACTGAGGAAGCTAAGGTGCTATATGGTATTCTCCATTTGGTTACTAGGGAAATCAATGAGCTCCTAATGAGAAATGTATATATGGAGGAATTGGAGGAGATTATCTTTCATATGAAGAAAGGGAATTCTCCAGGTCTCGATGGAATCCCAATTGAATTCTTTCAAGAATTTTGGGATACTATTAAGATAGATTTATTAGAGGTAGTTTAGGAATCTCAGAAGAAAAAGAAAATGCTTAGGACTCTGAACTCCACCATTTTGGCCCTCATCCCCAAATATGATGGTGCAGGTAGGTTAAGTCAGTTTCATCCCATTTCTCTCTGTCATGTTATTTACAAGATTATATCTAAGCTGATTGCTGAAAGATTGAAAAAAAGGATTAAAAAGATTATCTCAGAGGAATAGAGTGTCTTTGTGGCAGATCAACAAATCCTGGATGGAGTGGTTGTTTCTATGGAGACCATCCATTCCATGGCAGCTTCTAGAGAAAAGGCTATGTTCATCAAGTTAGATATGGCGAAGACTTATGATAGAATGTGGTGGTCCTTTATTCAAAAAGTAGTGGGAGCTTTTGGCTTTGCAGAGGAGTGGATTCAATGGGTGATGATTTATGTTACGACTACCTCTTTCTTGGTTTTGATCAATGGGGAGCACACTGAGCTTTTTGGGGCTTCTTGGGGTCTTCGACAAGGGGACCCTCTCTCTCCTTATTTGTTTTTTCTTATGGCAGAAGTTCTTGGGAGATTTATGAATAATAATGTTTAGCTGGGTCTAATCCATGGATGGAGGTGAGGAATAGGTTTTCCTCCATAGTTCCACCTTCAATTTGTGGATGACATTGCTTTAATGAGCATGGCCACAATTAGGGAATTTGTTAATATTCACAAGGCATTGGATGTTTATCTCATTGCTTCTAGTCAACTAATTAATGAAGATAAGTCCTCTATTTTCTTCTTCATCACACCAGAGGCTATTCAAAGGATAATTTCTCATATCTTGAGATTTCAGATTGGATCTCTTCCTTTTATCTACCTTGACATCCCCATCTCTTTAGGTAATCTTCCCAAAGATTCTTGGCAGAATATTCTTGATAAATTTACTTTTAAAGTTAATCACTGGATGTATAGATGGTTGTCCTTTGCTGGAAGAGTTTAGCTTGTTAACTATGTGGTTTAGGCTCTCTTGCTCTATAGGGGTATGCTTCAAGTGGCTTCGATGGGATTTTTAAGAGATATGGATTCTATGGCATGATAGTTCTTATGGGAAGACAATTTGTCTTCCTCTAAATGGAGCCTTGTCAGATGGGATATTGTGTGTTGCCCAAGATAGTTTGGTGATCTTGGTTTGAGACATTTGGCTTTGGCTGGGGTGACTTTGGCTGCTCAGTTGTATTGGAGGTGGTGTATGGAGCAAGACCAAATCTGGGCTACGATCTTGTTGCATAAGTATCTTCCCGTGATTCTACGGGAGGAAGTCCCCCTTTACCCTTTGGTTGGAAAAGGATCAGTAATGTGGGAAACAATGTAGAAGGGGGTTGCTTTGATTATGGAATGTCTATTTTGGATATGTAAGAGGGATACAGAGGCACTTTTTTGGTCTAACTCTTGGGATGGCTTTCCCTCCATTTTTTTTTCAGTACCTAGATTTTATGGCCCTTTGTCAATGATTTCTTGAGGTAGGGTGGACAAGAGTGAGTGACTTTAAATTATTGTATCCTTCTGCTCAGCTGGAGGTTACTAGATGGAAATTTCTGGGTGAGTGTCCAGCAGTTGGTTTGGAGGGAGATTGTGTTCAACTTCATAATATCATATCAGGTAGACATTGTAGCTCTCTTAAGGACAAAGATAGCCTTACTTGGCATCTGAATCCTAAGGGGGTTTATATGGTTGCAAGTGGCCATTGGGAATTAATGGGTCAAAGGCATAATGGAGAGGAGGTTCAGTGGTGGAAGTATGTGTGGAATAAGTTTGCTTGGCCAAAGTGTAACTATTTTGTGTGGACTTTGTCTTGGAATAGATGCTTGACATGGGATAATATTAGGAAATGGGGATTTCAAGGCCCTTCAATTTGTGTTTTGTGTGGTGCTAATGAAGAGGAATCCCCACATATGGTCTTTTAGTGCCCCTTCTCTATGCAGATTTGGCACTTTTGGTGGGATGCCTAGAAACATCCTTGTGTCCATGCCATGTCCCTTGTGGACTTTTGGAAGAGCTTGGGTAAACCTCCTACTATGTCTTTATTTTTTCAAATTGTGTGGTGTATTAGGCCTACTTTCATTCTTTGGCAGATATGGTTTGAGAGGAATCACAAAATTTTTAGGGGGGAGAGGTTATTGGTTCAAAAAGTGTGGCACATAATCATAGGGATGATTTAGGGGATAGTGGAGGCTAAATGTGAGGTGATGCTCCCACTTGATAGAAAAGATGTAGACATTACAAATAGATCAGGTATTCAAGGATTGTCTCCTGTCTCTCCCTCTGTTAGAAGATGTAGATGGGCAAAGAAGAAAGTTCATAGGGAAGGCAGATAGCAGCTTCATCTTGAGAACTTTTTGAAGGTCAAAACTAATGGATCCTCTCATGGCAATCCTGGCCTGGCTGGGATTGGAGGTATAGGTAGAAACTATTTGGGAGAGGTGTTGTTCTTCTTCTCTTTCCATAAAGGGCAGCAAGCTAATAACTTTATGGAGGGGTTAGCGATTATGTTCACTTTTGAGCATGCTTATGCTTTAGGATGGTGATAGGTTATTTATGAATCTGATTCATAGGTTATTGTGAATTTCTCGATTATTCAGAAGAAGATTGATGTTAATTGGCAACTTGCTTGGGTTGTCCAATAGATTTTGCATATTACCTCTAGGATGGAGAATGTGTCATTTGTCCACATTTCACGTGAATGGAATAGAGTTGTTTGGCTAAATGGGCCTCTCACAATATTGATAATCGGAGCATTGAGAGGTGGGGGCATTTGTCCCTTGTTTATTGTCAAGAATTGGAGAAGATCCTTGTAGAGGATATTGGTGGATATGGTAACATGTGAGGTTGTTGGTTGTTCTGGGTTGTTCTATTTGACCATTTCTTTTGGAGCTTTGGCTCCCCATTTTTCTTGTAATGTTTATTTTTGAATTTCAATAAAATTTTTACCCCTTCTATTCTAACATTAAAGAAGTGATTATAAATATTAAAATGTTGCATATATCTCTATTGATGAGTTAACATCCATAATATAATAAATGTATTAATCATTTAAGAAAAAGAAATGCAATAATTTTTTATGTCCTATCTCGTGATTGCTACACAAAAATTGACTAACTATCCATATGACATGTAGAAACTTAAAAATTAGAACAACTTAATTTTTAACCTCTTCCAAATAATGAATTCTCATGTTAGTATGTTCTTCATTAATATCCCATTAATTTTATTCTCTTGTGAGATCTAAGAACATTGAATATTTCTTAAGAGGAAATTTATAGAATGTGAATATATGACAATATAGCATTACTATCAAACTCTCCATCAAACTCTCTATCAAGCCTAGAATTTGATAGGCTATATGGCCGTTTTTTCACTTTTGGACTATATATTGCAACTTAAAAATTTATTAAACCGTATGTATTGACATTCATTTTTTTTCTAAAAGCATATATATGACACTTCAAATTATTAATAAACCATAAAAATTATAGTTGGTAATATAAATTATATAATATTTTAATTTATAATATTGATATATATATATATTTATTTTAGAATGTTTATTATAAATATATACTTTTTTTTTTTAAAAGTAAGATATATTTGTTTCTAATTTTATAATGTTTTAATATAAATTTTGAAAATAGTTTCTATTTTTTATACAAATTTAGAAAACATACTCAATTTATTTTTTAAAATATTTTTAAGAAGAGTGTCTCAAACATCAATTTAGAAACTTGTCATAACTCAAATGCTAAAATATAATTGTTTCTAATTTTTAGAATATTCTAATATGAATTTTTGAAATTGTTTCTATTTTGTATATGAATTTAGAAACTCAGTAGATTTTATTTTTTATTAAATTATCTTAGATATGAATTTAAAAACTTGTAATAATTTATTATTATATATTATTTAAGATTTTAATGATTTTTTTAATAAACTAGTAGTTATTAATTGATTATTGATAATTTTATATTAATATTTAATATATTAATCTTTTAAATGTTTATTGTAAATATATATTAATTGATTTTTCACAATTATTATTTTTCTTAAAATATCAAATGAAAGATATTGAAATTATCAAACCGTCATAAAAAATTGATATGACAAGTAAGGGTAGCCATGAAATTCTAGACCTGCTTTGTATGAGAGTTGCATATCTATTATACAAATATTCACCTTCAATCCTCCTTTTATATCTGTTTAGGGGAATATAGCATAAAATTCCTCTACCAAGTTGTTTGTAAATAAAAAAAGCAAGATAATCTCACTTGGCTTTTAAATCGGAAAAGCATAATTCCCGACAAACTCTTATCTTTTGAAATTATAATGCCCAACCATATGTTGTGTGCAAAGCACGAAGACATTTTATATTTAAAATTAAAATATATAAACCTTAAAATGGACTTGCCAAATAATGGGTAATAAAACATCATACGAAAGAACATGTAAAAAGTTATAATAAATTTTTGTTAACTCAGACTTGATAACCACAAACATTTGGTTAATTTCTATTTCTATTTTTTTTTTTTTAATATAAATTTTTCAAAATAAAAGGTGCTTAATTTTTTTTCTAAATTAATAAGTGTCTAAAATGAGAGAAAGAGAAGACAAACTTGTAATTTTTTTTAAAAATTAATAAGTGGTCAAAGAAGGTGTTGGCCATGTAGGTCACACAACTACAAAAGCATATAACACACAATGTTAGTCACATTCGAGGTATCATGTGGCTAAAGGTGTTGGCCACTCAGGCCGCAAAACTGCAAAGGTTCATAACACACAGTGTTAGTCGCATTCACTGTATCGCGTGGCTAAAGAAGGTGTTGGCCATGCTAGTCGCAAAACAACGAAGACACGTAACACATCATGTTAGTCGAAATTGCCAATTTGTATGCCTAAAGAAGGTGTTGGCCATGCAGGCCATGAAACTATGAAGGCACATAACACACAATGTTAGTCGCATTCACTGTATCGTGTGGCTAAAGAAGGTGTTGGCCACGCAGGCCGTGAAACTATGAAGGCGCATAACACACAATGTTAGTCGCATTCACCATATCACATGGCTAAAGAAGGTGTTCATCATGCAGTCTGTGAAACTACGAAGCTGCATAACATGCAATGTTAGTTGCATTCACCATATCGTGTGGTTAAAGAAGGTCTTCATCATGCAGTCTGTGGAAGTGCAAAGGTGCATAACATGGAATGTTAGTCGCATTGACCATATCGTGTGGCTAAAGAAGGTGTTGACCACATAGGCTACATAACTGTAAAGGCGCATAACATGCAATGTTAGTCATAACTAATATCTCACATATCCAAGGTGTAAAAAAAATGTATTATTTGTTTTATTGGATGACATGTAATTTAATGTTAAACAATAAATGATGTTTAGTTACATCTATTGTACATAAAAGTAATGATTTGGTTAACTTGTATTTGCAGAACAAAGATTGGTGTTGACCAGTCAAGATGAGCTTATGCAACAAATTCTAGGCATAAGTAGTAGTTATAGGCCTAAATTTTTTATCTTACTCTTTGTCTACATATAAGTGATTAATAGGGTGTAAGTGGCTCAACAACAAATAACTCCCTATTTGGTCAGCATTCACCATGTCTAGAATGTGGAAGCATGGTAAGGGCATGTGGACTCTTGAATAAATCCCATCTAGTACTCGAAAAAACCCCTATTAAAATATTGTCGATGATATGAATTATAGCCCTCCAAAACTAGGTTTTCACGCCTTCTTTTACTTGATAGGTTAGATTATAAAATTTAGTTGGCTATTTTTTTTGTTTATTCTCATTAGGTTAGGTTTTGATCATTTTCATATGATTTTTATGTTAATAAGTTGAAAAAATATTGCATTTAAAATTTTAAAAAATGTTGACTCATCATTGTAGACTAAATGCATAAATGGATAATTAGAGAAATATCACTACAAATGGATCAACCATGTATGACCTCTCTATAAATATTTAAATTTTAATAAAAAACATCCATATTAAAACAAACCATCCTTTGGACATATATCTAAAAGTAACAATAAATTAAAACTAAAGATGGATAAGGTTTGCCAAAATCCTCAATGTAGGGGATTGAATCAAGTCCTCCTAGTTGAAGAGAAGTATCTTTTTTCTAATATGCATTTTGTCATCTTTAAGGAGGACAAATTTCTTACAGAATGACATGAGGTTATATAGGTTGAGAAATATGGTTGTAACACTATGTTTTTCAACCTTACAACTCTCAAGGATGGATATAAAATATATATATATATATATATATATATATATATATATATATATATATATATATATATATATATATATATATATATATATATATATATAATGGGCTGTTTGTAATTGTATAGGAATGTGAGATTAGAAGTGAATCACTAAAATTGTTCTTAAATTTCATATTGGATGATAGGCCCATTAATTTTTTTCACTCAATATAATAGTTTGGAGGAGATTTGTAACCTTCTAGATGATGACGATGATAGAGAGATTGCTATAACCTCAATATTATGCAATTAAATTGAATTTTATATTATAATTTAATATTTTAATTTTTTATTTAATATAGTAAATAAATAACATGAAAGAGTATGAAAACCACGTATTTAAATGAGATAAAATATTTATGTCGAAAAGAACTATGTGAAGCATGAAACAAGAAAATGGAAGGTGTCTATTATATTTATAGGAGAATATACCTAATTTATGGTAAATATCTTATTTATGTTATCTATGCAAATTGAAACCATCATACAATCTCCAACTTTCTTTAGCACATTTAAGTTCATATATGCATAAATCTATGATAAGTTACTTGAAATATTATTTTTTTATAGTTTGAAATGAAATATTTAGGAGCTACTTTTTTATATTTTACAAATGAAAACTAAATGATAAAGAGTTAATAAAAAAATAATTGTTAGGTTGAATGAGGCATTCTCATTCTATTCTGTAACATTTCAAAATGGTTAACAAAAGACTAATGGGTATTCATATTCTCATATGAATAATGATTTTATTTGAGTAGAGTCTTCTTATATTTGAAATATGGACATAAGTATTGTACCATATTTTAGTGAAAACTATTAACTCAGTGTATCTTACAATCGATCAAAAGATAAAAAAAATTCATATATTAGTAAGAATCTTGAGTCATTTCATAGATAATCTTTGTTGTGATTACTAGCCAATAGTGAATATGTCTTTAGATATCTTAATGGTACTTATGAGTACTTTATATGTTATCATACAAAAGATGACTCATGGGGCTTACAAGTGTCAATTAATAATCAATGATAAACAAAATTGATAAGACTAGGAATTTCCTATGGATAAAGGTTTAGTTAGTTTTGTTTATAATATTTAATAATGTAATGAGTTGGATGAGAAAGAAAAAGGGTTTGATTGAGTTGTCTAATGCAAACATAAACAACATCTTAGATACTTATCCTTATATATAAGTTCTTTGTATTATAAGATTAATTTTAATTGCAATACTAAGTTGGATAGTAATTGAAGTTCATTGTGAGAGTGAAGTGTCATCTACTTGGCAAAGAACATCATCTTTCATGCATGAAAAATAACACTAATATTCACTACAATTTTCTCATAACATGGTAGATGATGGGTTCATATCACTAGAGGAATTCAATACTTTAATGAATTTTTGAGATGATTTGATATGATAGTTGGAATAATGAAGTTAAAATGACATAATAAGTGTATGCACCTCATGATATGTATCAAATACAATATATATTTTTGGGAGAATTTTGAGTTTATTATATTTAATTTACATTTGATTAATGTGCTTATAAATGAACGCATCCCACTTAGAAATGATACTCCTTGTGAAGCTTGAAATAATAAATAGCTTATGTCTTATTTTGTAAGAGTTTTTCTCAATTTTTTTTGATATGTAGGAAAAATTATAATGATTGTACAACATGCACAAGAATATGTACAGATGAGATTTATAATATTTTCAAAGTTGTCTTTTATGACTTATGGCAGATAATATGATGTCTCATATGTAATTTTTTAAGCTATGGTAAATCCCAAATGAAACATCAAATTTTCATAAAACTTCTATAATATGGAACAACATGTGAATAAATATGCTAAATAAACCCTATTGACCATGATGAGGATGGCATTGAAATTTGAGCCATAAAGTTTTTGCTTAGAACATAGTATCTGGAAATGATTTCTAGCTTGTGGATTGGGCTTCTCATATTTATTCAATTCTTGGGAAAAGGTTTCCTATCTCATGTTTCTAACTAGCATTATATTGCTATAATAACTTCAAATTTGGTGTGATCTTCTTGAAAGGGTTGATCCTAATTGTACTATTAAAAAGTTTATGAATAATACATTAGTTCAATATTTACAGGTTGATTTTTTTCTCAAAAGAATTATACTAAGAAATGCATATTTTCAATATTGTATAGCTCATACTGTTTCCTCTAGATCACACATATATATATATAGTAAATTCTCTCTCCATAGATTATTTGTGAAATTTTAATCTAGATTCAATTTTAGGGGGGAATAGCAACTCGTAAAAGTTAGCAATATTAGAGTGGATATTTATGTTGGTGGTTTTGTATGAATGATTAAAAAAATAACATTTTTCATTTATGCTTGATAGAATAATCCCACTAATTTATTCAAGTGATCTAATCTTAATGTTGTGGCTCAAAATTCTAAACACATAAAAAAATGGCCATGATTTGTTGATGAGTCAATATAAAACATAAAGCAGGGGTAAAAAATTATTTAAAAAAGAAGAAGTACAAAGCAAGGGCATTACATAGCCCTATCAAGCTCTTCTAAGTGAACAAATAGTTAGGACAAATCCAGGGGTAACTAACTCCAATCCACTAAGTTCCAATGATGAATATGATCAGAGGCCCATTTGGCCAAACAACCAGCAAGACCATTCCATTCTCTAGGAATATGAGTAAAAGTAACAGACTCTAGAGAAGCAAATAGGTTGAGAATTTGTTCAACAATAAAAACAAAATGCCAACTAACACCATCTAAATGCCACCTATTCAACAAGTTGACCACAATCTGAGAATCAGACTCACATATGATGATGCGCCACCCCAATTTACTTGCATTCTCCAAAGCTAATAAAATGGCTTGAGCCTCTGTTAAATTATTAGTGTGAAGACCCGTATAAACAAAAAAGATAAACTGAACATCTCCAGAACTATCTCGACCCACACCTCCAATTCCAGCATGACTATGGTTTCCACAAGAAGAGCCATCCATGTTAAATTTTAGGACTCCCTGAGGTGGAGGAGACCATCTTCCCTCCCGATTCACCTTTGGGGTAGGATGTCTACATCTTTTGTGCATGAACTATCATTGCAAAGGAGGTAGATGAAGACAATTAAAATAGCCAACATGACAAGGAACCACCAATTTAGTCATATCACACTTAGCCACAATAGTTTCTCTGAGAGAATGCAAGATTTTCCACCATGAGCGAGGGGCCCCCAATAGCACATCTTGAAAAATATAATGATTCCTCTCTAGGAAAAGGTTCCAAATAATGAAGGACGGTCAAATAGCCCAAGCAGCTTGAATGAAGGAAGTATAAATAGGTGCCTTAACTCACCGATTCACAAACTCAACCCACGAGGAAACATGCCTACAGGGCGTATTCCACACCCTCCACCAAAACTACAAAATATCCCTAGCATAAGAACATTGGAAGAAGAGATGAGAGACACTCTCCTTAGAATCACAACAAAACACACACATTGAAGGCCATTGAAACCATGCTTGCACAAATTATCCCAAGCAAGACACCAGTTTTGAGCCATTAACCACATGAAGAAATTACACTTGGTCCAAGACAACTTGTGCCAAACCTGCTTCCACCATGGGACCTCAATATCCCTAAACAACTTCCTATCCAGTTGTTTATAACCAGCTGACATAGAGTACTTCCTAGACACATCAGAACCATCCCAAGCCAAAACATTAGGACCCCTCAAAGAATTACAAGCATGGGAAGCCATAAGTTGAGCAAGGTCACGCCTATCGTCCACAGACCTCCCAGATGGCCACTCAAAAGGATGCTTTGAGTGAAAGGTAATAGCCAAACAACACTGCTCGGGAATCTTGTAATGCTCAATAGTGTCCCAGCCAACCACAGAAAAATATCACTAAGGGACTGAAGGTGAGGGAAAGAAGAGAGAATAAGTGGGTAACCATCCCAAGAATCTAACCAAAAAAGAGCCTATGACCTAGAATGATGGATCTAAAAAAGAACATGGGTGGCTGCCAGAAGTTGAGTCCCACTTTTGGGCAAAAAGTGGAAGTGTTTTCTCTATTTTTCAAATTTTCTATCGATTGATGTCAAAATTTGATACACTTAGAGATTGAATCTCCAAAAAATTTAGTAATAGAAAATGTAGTGCTCAGAGTCTACTTTTCAAATATGTAATTTATTTTAATACCCACATGCTAGAAATCCCTTTTTAGTATGCATGTTTAAAAACCAATTTTTTGAAATGCATGTTTCAGGACCATACCACACATATGTATGACCATCCTTTTCTGATGCAAATAAATGAATTTTTGCAAATCCTTCTAGAAAATGATACCTAAGACACCAAATACTAATGAGAATACATTTTCTTATTTTTTTATTGAATTTTTTTTTTTTTATTAATTTTAACTGACAATAAAGTATATTTTCAAAACATCGGTTGTACGACCACCATAATTTGATGAAAATTTCATATTTTTCAATTTTTTTTAATATTCAAAAGAATTGTATGTAGATTGATATCATATAATTTATTTTTCTAAAATCCTAAAAAAAACAAAGTTATTAAAGTTTTAGTGAACCTTGGTATTTTAGGTATAGGTTCCACTTTTGATTAATAAATAATACAAAAATAGTAAAATTAATCTTATCACTATGAAATTTACATTTCTGAAATCAGGACACAGACCTCTAATGGGTTTTCTTTTTGTCAAAAAATTCAATAAAAAAGGCCCTCAAAAACTTAGGCCAATGTAGAAATTTGATGTCATTTTACCTTAGTCATTTTATTGGAGGTCCAAGCATAGGCTAGGTGGGACCAAGCTTATCCCGAAACAAAAAACAAAGCTAAGGGTTGTTTCTTGTCCCTAATTTTAACAAATGGGCGCCCATTTTTTTAATTCAAAAAATGGGTGCCCGTTTTGCTTTGTACCATTGAAAGCAAAACGGGCGCCCGTTTTCAAAAACAGGCACCCGTTTCAATTAATAATGGGTGCCCATTTCTAAAAAGATCCATTGGGCTAGAATCTAGCCCACAAGTACAAATCCCAATGATTGAATGATTTTTCAATCATTGCTTGACAGGTATGATCTGTAAAGAGAATGTTTTGATTAATCATTCTCTTTGTTTGTCTTATTATCGATTTGGTAAGGAGATCGATTCAAATTCAAATTTTGGTGTAGCCATGGGATCAAATCAACACAGGAAGAGGCAAAGGAAGGTTCTAACAACTGAGAAGATTGAAGCAAATAGGGAGAACGAGGCAATGCATCAACGAGAGAGAAGATCAAGACCGAGACAAGTCACTTCAAGTTCCACAATCATTTTAGAAGAGGAGAACATCAATGAGACCATAAATGTGGACAAAGGAAACACAATAGAGCCATTTCATTCAGGTGCATCTTCTAATCCATTATTGGATACATGTATGTCTTCATAGCCCTATGTTTTTTCTCATGAAGAAATTGGTGATTTAGTAGAAGCAGGATACTTATTAAATGAAATTCTAATTGAAAATCAAACACCAAATGAAATTAGAACTCAAGTTGAAACTGAAATTGAAATCCAAATTGAAACCCCAAATAAAACTAGATCTCAACTTGAAACTGAAATTGAAACCGAATTTGAAACTCCAAATGAAATTGAAAATCCACCTACAACTAAAACCAATAATGTTTATGTAGACATGGAAACTCCAATTGAAAATGAAACATGTTTGAATGATAATCAAATGAGTGAAAATTTTGAAATTAAAAGTGATGTACTAGACAACCTTCCTGGCTTGGTTTCATGGAGACAGATTAGGACACATGCAAATAGATTGTTTAGACATTTTTTTTATAATAAGAAATTTGGGTTTCAATGTCAATTAATGGTACAACTAATTAAAATGACTAAAATGCGAAAAGTGATGAAGAAGTTAGGCTTTTATGTCAAACCCCAGAAGAAGGATGAGTCTTTAAAACAAGTTGTATCGACTGTTGCTAGTGCCTTTGATACAATTGGAAAGAAAAGTTGTTCTAAAGATAAAAATACAGCACAATAGGCAATAATAATAGCTTTAGTAAGCCAAACAACTTCTAATAAAAGAATGATGAGTAACATAAGTGGATATCTTAATATTCATTGCAAAACTTTGTCAAGAGCTTTAAAAAGAAGAGTTTTATTTTGAAAGTGATCTAGCAAACAAATTGTGGACTTTTAGTGGTAGACTACCAAGGTCTGATATGAAACTTACTAGTGAAGTCAAAAATTTGATCAAAAAATTCTGGCACGATAATACAAGAGTATCACCTAATGTTAGAGATGTTCTTAAATTAAGAGTTGGGTCAAAAATTTGTGATCCACATCCAAAACACCTATTGGACATGACTCAAATTAAATTGTATAAAAAAAAATTCAATGATAAGGTGTTGACTATTAGCATTTGTCAAAGGTCTTTTGAACAGTGTAAACCTTGGTATGTTCTAATTAACAAGGAAAGAGTCACATGTTGTTGCAAAACTCATGTTCAATTTCGCTACCATTATGATATATTTTGATATATACGTGTTACCATGCATAGTAATGGAATGTTCCAAGAATGTGGTATAAATATACCACCTGAAACTATAAAGGAGTTTATTTCAAGTTTGTTTTGCAACCCACTAAATGAACAAAATTTTCTTTTCAATGCATTTGTTTCTGGTGTATGTGATATATGTGGCAATCTTGCATTGTTGGATGAATGTTTGCATGAAAATCTTTCAAATGATTTTGGACAACAATTAGTTGATATTAAAATATTTAAAACTGTTGAGTATCCACTGAAGGATAGAAAGGTTGGAAAACGATGTGATCTAATCACTGAAAAAGTTAGTGTTCATGCATTTATGAATGAATTCAAGAGTAACATCATACCTAAATATGTTAAACACACTCAAAATGCTAGATGGCTCGATGGTCAGTTTCAAATATGTAAGGATACATTTCCTGTTGGTAGTATACTTTCGATTGTTGACTTTGCAGAGAACTACATGCTTGCACCACAAGATAAGGTTCAATCACAATACTACAATTTAGTGCAAGTATCGATTTTTGTCCATATTGTCTATAGGCATGCACCAGATAGTACAAAAGAGGATCGCAAAATTTTGAGAGAGTACCATTTCTATATGAGTGATAATAAATTACACTCATTTGAGTTTGTCTATTTTTTCTTCAAGACCTTTTTTGAGGAATTTGAGGGAGAGATAAATTTAGATGACACAACATCTAATATGGTTTGATAATTGCATAGGGCAATTCAAGAATGCTAGAATGTTTTATTAGTTGAGTAGGATTCATAAGAAAACTAATATCAAACACATGTGGAGTTTTTTTCAGGTTGGACACAGGAAAGGAGAACATGATGGTGTCGGTGCATGTGTTAAGAGAGCCCTTTGCAGAGAGAAACTCAAATTCAAGGAAAAGGCTAAATTTAAAAATGCAAGTGCAATTGTGGATTGGTGTAGTGCAAATTTATCCACAGGATCAAGTCAAAACTCTACAATTAGACATTCCTTCTAGCTACTTTAAGAGGAGAATATCCTTCCAAGATATGATTGTGATACAATCAATGGGTCAGCTAGATGGCATTCATTTAAGAGTTCTAATTCTAACACTTGGACTATATGGACTAGAGAGATTGCATTTTTTTGTCAATTTTGTGTTGCAGGTGAATGGGTCAAAGAATGGCAACACAAATCCTTAACACCTACTGAGACACATTATGAAGATCTTAGAAGAAATGAATACCCCGATCATGCATTTGCATCAGAATATTATGATCGTGTTTCAGACCTCATACAACTTGGTAATTTAATTCAATTTATTGTCTATAACTTTAAATTATATATTTTTATGTATTGTCATATAATTTATGATTACAGATTTGAATTATAAATTCTATCAAGTTTTATTTCTACATGTACTAAAATTTGTTTTATAGGACATGTGTATGTTGTTGTTGCACCTAAGGATAATGATGAGTAGGTTGAGTATTGACTAGCTAGATGTGTAGAACCTAAGAAAAAGTTGATATGTGATCAAATAGATGATGATGGTTTTCAATATCTAGTTGGGTCTGTTGTGGTAGTTGGTACATGGCTATGCAAATACTTAACAAGAAGGAATGGCTTACCAGCTTATGAAGACTACCAATTAGAAAAGAAGATTATACACTATTCTTATTTGGTGGTGGCAACAAACATCAAATTAGAAAGATACAAAGGTAGACCTCCTAATAAGGTATTGTGGACACTTTTAGTAGAATAGCATGAGGCAATCATAGACGCATTGCAAAAGAGAGAAGATGTAGATGGTACATTAGGTTGAATCAAATTTATATGCATGTAAGTTTGTGTTACTTGTGTGAACTCTTTTATATTTAATCATGATAATTGTTTTTTGTTGTCCCTTTAAAATTGTATTTGTCTACATCTGATACAATTTTGGTTTCATAAACAACATTGTATTAGTTGTCTTCTTTTTAATGTTATTTTGTGCACATTGTAATTGTGTTACAATTGAATTCTTGTTTTTTATGATATATTTATTTTATCGCAATCTCTTCATAGATTAATTGTAAGTTCAAAGATAGAATTATGTCTTAAATATGACAACTCTATTTTTTATCATTATATGACAAATCTATATTTATAGTGTTCTTTTTTATTTTAGTACCATTCTATCCATGCTTTCCATACCACTACTATCCGCACTTATAAACCTTCAATACACTAGTAGAGTAGTGTGGTCAACTTAAGAGGAAAGTCGATACTATGTTTGTAGCTCTTACTCTATTACACATTTTGCATTCAAGGTTGTTACACACTCCTTGCCCAATGGCTTTGTTATAGCTATATAAATGAATTATATTATGGAAAAGGAGGTCACAATGTTCACCTACCATCTTTCAATGTAATTATTCCATATAGCAGGGCTTCCTTTACTTATTCCAACCCTTCAAAATGTTAAAAGAATTATGCATATCAAAAAGAAATTGACAAGAAAGAATCTATGTCTACTTCCTTTCAAATCATTGAATAATGTTCTTCAAACCTTCCTAATCATTTGGTTAGCCTTAGATCCATCAATCTATTGGATTCCTCTATGAGATTAATTTATAATTAATAATCCTTTTAGAATTTTCATATCAAACTTATATGCATGTAAGTTTGTGTTACTTGTGTGAACTCTTTTATATTTAATCATGATAATTGTTTTTCTTTGTCCCTTTAACATTGTATTTGTCTACATTTGATACAATTTTGGTTTCATAAACAACATTGTATTAGTTATCTTCTTCTTAATGTTATTTTGTGCACATTGTAATTGTGTTACAATTGAATTCTAATTTTTTATGATATATGTATTTTATCGTAATCTCTTCATAGACTAATTGTAAGTTCAAAGATTTTATTATTATTTTAAGAATAGGATGTTATTGTAATTTGGGATAATTATTTTATTGAATTATAAATTGTTGCACTATAAGATGATCAATCACAATGATAAAATATCAAGTCATAAATAAAAAGTCCTATATACAATCACATAACAATTCCTGATGACATAATAACAAGTCTTGGAAAAATAATAATAAGGAAATGACATTAAAACAAGTCCAAATAACATAATAACAAAATAATGTATCACATTTATAATCACTAGAGTGCGCCAAATCACATAACACGACCTGATATCATAATAGCAAGGAAATGACATAATAAAAAGTCCTATATATAATCACATAACAATGAGTCCTATATATAATCACATAATAACAAGTCTGAGGATAACATAACAAGTGTCATCATAAAAAGTCCATAATAAAATAACATGACATGATCTAAAATATACAATCTAAGAACTCGCGTGCATCTCATCTGCAGTCCTCTTCACTCCACATGAAGGTGGCTAAGATGAATCATCCTGCTGCACGTGGTCCTGAGATGCACCATCCTGTGTCTGTGTAGTATCAGTATCTCCACCCTCCTATGCAATATCAGTGACTCCACCCTCCTATGCAGTATCAGTGTCTGCACCCTCCTGTACATTATTAAAAGATTTAACAAGAGAAGAAGTTACTTGCATATTTCACTTATAAAGTAATTAAATACTAAAAATTTAAAATAAATTACCATACAAACATGCTCTATAATGCCCTCACTGGTACGTGGAGGTACACTATAATGAACAAGAAAAGTGGTCGTAGTCAAGTCCTGCAAAAAAAAACATTGTACATCAATTTTGATAATCCTTATAAAAGCCAGGTACACAATATAAACAAATTAGAAATTATTTTTCTAATCATCAACTCAAATGACAATGTGGATGGTTGCATCTGGCTCAATCCCATAGCAATACCAATATTGGTAGTGGTATCGACCTGAACAACATATATAAAGCATAAATCAAACTTATATAAATACATAAATTATAAAGTATATATATAGACTACAAGATTATCACAGAAAAGCATACATGTGATGCAGGAAAAGTAACTGATGGTCAATTACAATTGCAAACAATCTAGAAGCCTACAATTGCAAAAAATAATGAACATGAATCAAAGTTGTACATAAATTAGTAAGCATATAAACACTTCAAATTAATGGATGGAAAACATACTAGTGGTATATGAGGTTGAGCCTTAGTGGTCCATGGGTCATGTGAAGAACTATCCACCTCAGTGCTACATGAAGCACCCTACAAAATTGAAAAAATATACCATACACATCATGACATTAAAAAATTTATTGTTTATTTTAAATGTACATATCAATACAATGTATCTCGATGAAAGTGCATACCGTAAATGGGGCACCAACATCTCTAGGTATTGAGGTAACATGATGTTGGTTCCTCAATGATGTGGTATGATCCATACTCTATTCAAAAAAAAATTGACTCATGTTATGGTTCATATGTGTATATATAACGAATTTAATATTGCACTGTAAATTATATAAATAAATTTATACCTCTATAGGTTGATCATCGTTTGCCCATAGGAGATCAACATATAAAGAGATGACATCAGCGTGTGCAGCCTCCTCGGCATCATTATAACAACCATGGGTAGCATCAGCATCATCAAAATCACCATCTCCTCTAGGGGAAGCCTCACTTTATGGACCTATACATACATCCCCATAGCTCGTGCAAACATGTGCTAAGCTGGGGGCAGCCCTCACCTCGCACAACTACTGTACCAAATTGCCCGACAGGGCACTCAATGAACCTAGAGCAGAATCCACTGCTTGATGATGGGTAGGTGCTAGAATAACTGGTGATGGAAGAGGAACCAATGGATTATTGCACACATGGTTTCTAGCCCTGTCACTCAATTTTTCTCCTGGCCTATCCTGGGGCATGCCTCTCCCAACCCACTGAAATGATCTAATATCAAAATAATTGGGTTTTTTGCCCAATTCAAATTCGGCCCATAATTTCTTCAAAAACTACATCGAGACCTCATGATTGGAGTGTGGTGGATGGTCAAAGACCACCTCTCCCAAAAGTGTCTAGCAATGCTCGGGTGCCTACACCATGGAATAGAGATCCGTGGCTTCTTCGAATCTATCTCTTCACCCATCTTAGGGTTCACAAAATATTTTTTCAAATCCATTTTTGTTATTTTTAATTCATTAACTTATCTGTATGTGAGGCCATCAGCGTAAAATGCACACAATCCCTCATGCAAACTATGATAGCTGTCTAGCTCTCTATCTAATGCCTACACAGATTGTACAATGCCTATCTACAACGCATAAAAACTATGGAGGTGGATAAGGTTCACGCCTAATAGTATGAATATCTCTAATCAAAGAATCAATATTCATCCTAATTGTCTGCCTCAACTGATCGGGTGGAGGTGGAGGTGGAGGTGGTGCTAGACCTAATAACTCATCTATCTCAAACTCATCCATTATGTGAAAATAATCTACATATATATACAAACATGAAAATTTATAATTACAATTACAAACATAAAAATTTACAATTACAATTACAAACATGAAAATTTACAAACATGAAAATTTACAATTACAATTACAAACTATTTAATTTACATTTCACCTTCCAAAAACACTTATAATTAAATACAATTTAGAAACTTAAATATAAAAAAGGAAACTCGCATAGATCTATAATATTATTAATAGGTGGGTAATAATAAGCATCATTTAAGAAATATTATCCACTTAAACTAAAGTATAAAAAATATTCTACAAAATAAAACATCATAATGCCCATTCAACTCAAACAATACTTTTTAACATCTAAAGATGAATTAGTGTAAGTTCCATCAAAATCACAAAAATAATCATGTGAGAGAGAGAATAGATAATGAATAAATGACTCCATTGATTTAGATAATGAAGGTAACTTTTGTGGAATTACAATTTAGTACCCTTGCAATATTTAACCATTATCATCAATTAGGATACAACTTTATATTTTCAACTTGATAGGATTCTATTCAACTACTCTCTTTTGGTTAAATTTAACTAAATTCATTAAAGTCATAAGTTATATCTATGAACTTGTCAATACATGTACTGCTTTGTTGTGTTCTTTTCTAGAATCATTGGATGATTTAGTGATTGCAACTAATAGTACTACACTAAGTTGAAGCTTTAATAAATAGTAGGTTCTCTACTCTTGGAGGAGTTAAAACAAAAAATAACTGTATTTTTTTTATATTCAATTTTATATTGGTATTTTCTTGTTCAAAGTTGCAACCCACAAAATGTGATTCCAATATTGATCTATATTTGATTCTTATTTTTATTAAATCTGCCAGTAGTGTGATTTATTGTCCTCTTAACTTATATCAAGCTATGTAAATTTAAAGCCTCATAACTTTTGATAGAGAGCATATTTTTTCATGCTTCATGTGGCATTGAAAAGGTGGTTCATAAATCTTCATATATCACACAATTATTTTTTAGAATATTCCCTCATGTTTAATATTTTATTTTTTTTGATTTCACATTTTAGTCATTTACTTGGACATCTTGGCACTTGAAAATGACCCTCTTACACGAGATGAATTTGTTTGATATGTTTTATATGTATTGATTTTATTGATCTTTTAAGTTTTTATTTGAGGAGGTATCATAGGTTTCTCTATTCATTCTTTTGTGGTAAAATAGAAAGGGATAACTATGATTCTTTTGTAAAATGGTATTTTGATAAGTTTTAGGTGGTGTAATCATTTTCCTTTTATGTATGGAGTCATACCTAAACTAGAAACACTAGAAATTATATAATCTTGGTGTAACATCATTGACCATGTAGGAGTGATTTGATCTAGTATCAAGATCATAATTCTATGTGTATTACATTGGATATTGATTTCCCCTGCACACTTTGGAATAGACTTTAGGAGATCCATGGAGACCCTCATATCTCTCCATTCCTAGAGGATCCTATTGTATATTATTTCATTCCCTTTGTAGATGAAGATCACATACCCTTCGATGGTGATACTTAAGAGGAAATTTATTATATCATAGGTCTTGCATGTTTTGACAATTTAGAGGCTTGTCTCATTCTTCAAGTACTCATCCTATCAAGACCTAATATCCATCTTAAATGTTTTTTATTATTTTATATTATTATCACCAATTCCATAAACCCAATTGATTTAGTCTACATGGCATTAGTCACCTTCTAAACTTGACCACTTGGGATTCATATCTTTTGAATATATTATCCTTTTTTGAGGAGTTTAGAATTACATATGTTAAATATTATTTTGAGGATATTGATATCCTCTTTCATGATTGGGCTAAGTTAGGAAGTAGTGAGGATTAATAGTGATACTTAGAGTATTATCAAATTTAAGAACCCTATTTTTCACACACACAAAAAAACATATTCATATTCATTATCATTTTAAAGTTCAATTTAAACATAATTTAAACATCTAACTTTTACAAAAGAATCCTATAATTAAATATAATATTTAGAAATATAAATTTAAACATTTATAATTTTATGCATGATTAAAATAGAGAGAGAGAGAGGGAGAGTAGGTAATTTGAGATACAACGAGTTAGAGAGAGAATAGATAATTTGAGAGATAGAGAGTAGGTAACGATAGAGAGTAGGTAATCATAGAGAGAGTGTAACGTGTGAAAGAAGGAGAGGGGGGTAATGTGTGTGTGTGTGTTTGCAAGAGAGAGAGAGGGGGTGATGTGTGTGTGTGAGAAAGAGAGGGGATAATGAGAGATTGAGAGAGAGAGAGAGAGAGAGAGAGAGAGCGTAATGATAGAGATGGTAATGTGTACATGTGTGTGTGAGAGAGAAAGGGGTTTATTGTTGATTTTCATCTAGGGTTTATTGTTTGTTAATTTTTTAGGGTTTGTTGTTCGTTTATTTTCTATGGTTTATCATTCATTTTTTTCTATTTAGGGTTTAGTGTTCGTTTTTTTGTTCAGGGTTTATTGTCTATTTTTTGTGTCTAATGTTTATTGTTCATTTACATTTTTGTTTTTTGTTTTTTTCCTATGGTTTTTACTATGCATGATTTTTGCAATATTTACAAACTAAAAACTATTTTAAACATGAATAAAATAAAATAAAAGACGATTTTCAAACTTTAAAACATAAAAATTAAAAAATAACAATACGTTAACATTTTCTTATGAAAAATAATAAAACTAAATAAAACAGAATATAAAAAATAAAACTAAATACCTGGAAGGAGGTAAAAATGGTCTGGGGGGTCAGCTGGGGTGAAAAAAATGGGTACCCATGCTCCTCAGAAACGTCTACCCATTTTCCAAACAATGAAAATGATGGAAAATGGTTTTAAAAAAAACAATACATTTCAAAAACGGGCACCCATTTTTTTCAAATCGGGCACCTAATTTGAAAGAAATAGGTGCCTGTTTAGTTTCTGGAACCCATTGCTAAATGAGCACCCATTTCTTAATGGCTCAGGCACTCGAAGCTAAATGGGTGCTCGATTTGTAAAAATTGAGCACTCGTTTCTAGCAGGCTCTTTTCCCTACCCACGGACTTCCGCGGGATTGGGACCCAACTTTGTGCGTTTACCCACATGCTTAATCAACTGAGCCCCCACTTTTAGAGTATGCCAAATCATAGAACCACTTTCCTCCAAAGGATAACAAGGAACCTCAAAAGAAGAAACATCCCTGAGATATTTGTGGTTGAGAACATGGGCCCATAACTGGTGTTGATGGGTACACGAATGCCAGCAAATCTTGGTAGCAAGAACTTATCCATTCATGATAGTAGAGTGTAATCCAAGACCACCCTCTTGCTTCGGTATACACACAAATTCCCACTTAACAAGGCTCCACTTAGTAGCCAACATGTTACCACTTTGAAGAAATTGATGAGAGAGAGCATCAAATTCCCTAAAGAAATATATTGGGGCCACTTGAACAAAACACCTGTAGTTGGGGAGAGCCTGGATAATAGAATTGAGAATAGTAACTCTAGCAACTGTAGACAACCACCAATGAGTCTAATGAGTTACCTTCTTTCTTGACTTATCAAGCAACATTTTCCAGAAGTGTTATATGCTAGGACAATCCCAAAGACACTGAGAGGGGGGGGTGAATCAATGTCTAACTGGTAGATGAAAGATTTAAACTTATTTGTAACTTTACAACCCAAATTAATGTACTGGTAAGAAGATAATAATATAGTAAAGAGAAACAAAAGAATAAGCATCAATGCACACCATAACACAAATATTTTGGCAAGGAAACGCGATAGGGGAAAAACATCGGTGGGATTTGTGACCCACAATATTTACTCACTAGCCAATATGAATAAATATTACTTGTACAAAAGGGGCATGCACATGCAAGAAGGCCAATAGCCTAGAGCTCGCTGCTCAACAACAAAAATGGAGTCCCACTGACTACAATTGGATGGTTAAATCCAATAATCATGTACTACTCAAAATAGCATCTGTAATGCTAGATTTAGTACCAGTTTAAGCTCTATCTGATACCTCTACCATAAACCTTGCTTCGCTCTACTTTTCTCTTATTCACTCATAAGATAATTACATCAAATTGCATATACAGTTCATTCACTATCATAACCTATCGCATCTCATGTATCACTTCGTTACATTACCTAATTACCTTTCACAATGCCCTACAAGATCACATACATATATGAGTTTTTACAATACATCTTGTCGACTATACAAATAATATTACATTACAATACATTTTGCATAAATAATATTATTTCAACTCGGCTTAGAGTGTTAGTATGATCTGTTGCCGGTGTAGATTGGATGCCAGTGTGAATAAACTTTGTTGTGCCTACCATTAGATGATGTTTGTCACTGGTGTAACCTGTGAACCATGTTACCAGTTGGTTTCCATCAATGATAACATCAACTATTTTCATCTGAGTGTATAATACCAATAATCTCCCCCTTTGGCATTGATGGCAACACTCATGAGAAAAATCCAAAAACTGATATCCAAAAATGAAGTCCAAAAACTAAGTGTTCTCCATTTGAGCAAGTGATCTCCTTCTGTACATTTTTCTCATACACTACTCCCCCTTTGACATCAATGACAAAGGATGTCAAAAGAGTCAAAAATTCAAAATTCACCTAGAAACTTGTAGCCGGTTATGTACAATCTGAAAAATGTCTGCCAAAACCAAGTCAAGACCCAACAAAAACTTAGTGTTGTCAGAAATTATCGTCTCTACCTGCTAGATCATACCGGTGAGATAATGCATTTGTTTCTCTAGTGATCTTTCTCCTTGAATAGTTGCTTTAGATAGCTCATTCTAGTGTGTTAATAGGTTGTTCAATCTAGGACCAATCTTGTTCTTCAACTCTTGTGTTTTCATTCTTAGCCTTGATTTCTCCCTTTCCAATTTCTCAATCTTCTCTTCATAGATTGCCATTTCCTTATCCAAAACTGAAGTAAGTTCCAAAGAACCAATCATATTATCAGCTATATCATCAATTACCTTTTGTGTTTTCCTTATTTCCTCATCAATATCCTCGATTGGATAGTGAGGCTTATATGCTTCCTTGTACAATTCTTTGTATTCTAGAATGATGGAATTTAGTGCCTGTAACAAAGAATCAATCTGTCTTGTATAGTCTTTAATTTTCCTATCAAATAATTCATCTTTCTCCTTATTCACTCTTTCCTTAACAGTCTCTTCATTTATTTTATCCACAGTTTGAATGTTAGAAGCAATGAATTTGGACAATGTGTCCAATTTACCTAAAGATCCATCAATATGATCAACTTTACATGTCAGTGCAATCATTTGCAAAATTGGTAAGGAATCATCAATGGCCTTAAATGCTAAGGCATTGCATTCTATAATCTTCTTTATTGAATCTAAAAGTACATCTATAACATTCATTGGTCTATAATCCATAGTAAAAGTGCTAGGCAGAGTGCTTGGTTCTGCAATTGGTTTCTTTTCTTCTCCGGATGTCTGCACAGTTACCTTGACCACTTCTTCTGTCTTGTCCTCAACCTTACTTTCAACCTTACATTATGTCTTACTATCTGCCGGTTCAGATATATTTTGTTCATGCCCTATTTCTATTCCAGTTTCTGCTTTTGCTTCTACTGGTATTTCAATGTTAAGATGAGTATCATTAGGGATGGATTCTAATTTCTTAACTTCATTTGTTTCCTTGCCCATTACAATATTAAAATTCTGAGTGTCCACAATCCCAAAGACACTGAGAGGGGGGGCTGAATCAGTGTCTAACTGGTAGATAAAAGATTTAAACTTGTTTGCAACTTTACAAACCAAATTAATGTACTAGTAAGCAAATAATAATGCACTAAAGAGAAACAAAAGAATAAGCATCAATGCACACCATAACATAGATATTTTGGTGAGGAAACCCGGTAGGGGAAAAACCTTGGTGGGATTTGTGACCCACAATATCTACTCACTGGCCAATATGAATAAATATTAGTTGTACAATAGGGGTCTACACATGCAGGAAGGCCAACAGTCTAGATCTCACTGCTCAACAACAAAAATGGAGTCCCACTGACTACAATTGGATGGTTAAATCCAATAATAATGTACTTCTCAAAATAGCATCTACAATGTTGGGTTCAGTACCGGTTTAAGCTCTATTTGATACCTCTGCCATAAACCTTGCTTTTCTCTGTTCTTCTCTTATTCACTCATAAGATAATTACATCAAAATGCATATACAGTTCATTCGCTATCATAACCTATCACATCTCATGTATCCCTTCCTTACATTACATAATTACCTTTCATAATGACCTACAAGATCTCATACATATATGAATCCTTACAATACATCATGTCGACCATACAAATAATAAATTACATTACAATTATTCTGCATAAATAATATTATTTCAAGTCATCTTAGAGTGCCAGTATGATCTGATAGCCATGTGGAATGGATGTTAGTGTGAATAAACTTTGTTGTGCCTATTGGTAGATGATGTTTGTAACCGGTGTAACCTATGATCCATGTTACCAGTTGGTTGCCATCAATGACAACATCAACTATTCCCATCTGAGTATTTAATGCCAACAAGGAGGACCTTGGCTGGTGACCAATGAGAAGAGGAATACCCAAATAGACAAAGGGAAGAGACCCGATTTGAAAATGTAAAATAGCTGCAATGCTCCACTAGATAGCCTGAGGAGTATTAAAGAAGAAAATATAGGACTTCTGCTAATTGACTTTCTGACTTGAAGAAGCAAGGTAGATAACCAAAACTTTCCTAAAGGATTCAATTTCCTGAATATGAGCCAACCGCATGAGAGAGGTTTCATCCACAAACTGGACATGAGAAAGCATTGGCAGACCCAACCCCCACAGCTAACCATGAATCAAGCCTTGAGAAACCTAGAATTTAAGAAATCGACCCAGCCCCTCTACCATTATAATAAATAGATAAGGAGAGAGTGGGACCCCTTGACAAAGACCCATGGTAGCACATAAAATCCCTAAAGGTTCACCATTTACAATAATTGAAAAATGAGGAAGAAGTCACACAACTCATATTCCAACTCACCCAATCAGCAAAAAACCCAAAACCCAACAAAATCTTTTGAAGAAAACTCTATTTAACTCTATCATACGCTTTGACCATATCCATCTTAATGAACATAGACCTATCCTTAGAGGTCACCATGGAATGAATGACCTCAAAAGCAACCACCACCCCATCCAAAATTTGATGACCCACCACAAAGCCTCCTTGCTCCTTAGAAATAAAAACTGGCTGAGAATATTTAAGCCTCTCAGTAATCAATTTCGTAATAATCTTGTATGCCACATTACAGAGCACAATAAGTCTAAATAATTCAAGCCTATCAACACCTTCCTTCTTAGGAATGAGGATTAGAAAAGTAGCATGCAGGACACAAAGCATCTACTTATTCTGAAAAGACTCCCGAACAACCTCTAAAAACTATAGCTTCACAATATCCCAAAACTCTTGGAAAAATTCAATAAGGAAACCATCAAGGATAGGTCCTTTCTCCTTATTCATTCCAAACAAAACCTTCTCCACTTCAGACAAAGTGATTAGATGAGTAGGAAAATCATTCAAATCATTAAAGATAATAAAAGGAATACAAGAAAGAGCGATATCTTCATCAGCCTCCACAGGAAGTGAATCCTACATAAATAGAGTAGAGTAGAACTGATGAGCCTCTTTGGACATAGCGTGTTGTGAAGAAATCATAACACTTTCTGAACTAAGTAGAGAAGAGATATAACACTTATTCCACCTAGCTTATAGAGAATGATGAAAAAAAGTAGTGTTCTTCTCACCCTCTTGAAGACAATCAATTCTAGCCTTTTGTTTCCAAAATATCTCCTCACGAAGCTCCTACTCCTCCACCAATTTCAAAGCTTGAGACTTAGCATGCCCAAGAGCCTCTGAAAATCTCACATCCCTAATCTGGTGAGTAATAACAACAAGATGCTCCTCAGCTTCCCTTTTCTTGGCCTTTAAATTACCAAAACATGACCTATTCCATCGCTTAAGATGATACTTGACATATTGTGGCTTCTTGGCAAGGGAATACATAGTTACATACCATACATAGGGGCTCCATCCCACCACCACTAAGCTACAAGATCATACAAGGAAGAATCGCGAAACCACATAAGATGAAATTTGAAAGGTAGATTCTTTGGATTAGGAAAAGAAGAAGCTGAAAAATTAATTGGCCAATGATCAGAGCCACACTAATCAAGAATATTAGAGCAAGTGACCAGTCTTCCCCTTGTTGGCAAGTGACACTCATCCGGTAAGGTTCATGGCATTATGGGTTGTCATTGATGGCAACTCATCATCTTAGGGTAAATGGTTTCATTGTTTGGTTAACCAACATGCATTACACTAACCTATATTGGTATTCACATTGCTTTACACTGGTACCTGGCACCAGCATCAGCACTCCCTTCATACCCGACTAAGTCCAGATCCTAGTAATGTGTATATGGAACTCAGTAATGGATAGGACCCAGCTAAAGAAATCTTTTGGTCCAGATTATGTCTTTGTGGATTTTGGTGGTAACTGTGATGGTTGACATGGTAATTAGATTTATGTTTGATTTTCATTATGCTCTGACAACCAACTTGTTTATATTTCTTGTTGAAGCCGACATGGTTAGGTTAGAAGGATATTTAAGAAGATCACCTCAGTGATAGATTAGATGTGCAAAAATGTAATGCAAACTTTTGATTGTGAATATTTCAATGAGTTTTAGTATGCCTTTGGTATGCAATTGGAAGCGATTGTGTGCAGTTTCACATGCACAGCTTAACCGGTAGCATAACAAAGTATCATAAATCTGGTATAAAGAGGAGGTTATTAGAGCATTCAGCAGAACTTATCCAGCATGGTAAGATGTTATTTATAACTTCATTTTTAGTTGTAAACACATTGTAATGTTCTGCAAGTTAGTGAGACTTCCTATATTTTGTGTTTGAGTAGTGATCTCTAGATGGCTGGCCTTTCTACATGTGCATACCCTCTTATGTAATATTTGTATACCTTGATCAAGTATATAGATATTGTGGGTTTTAGCCCCGCCGTTATTTATCCCTTTGCAGGGTTTTCCATGTATAAATCTTGGTTTTATTGTGTTGCCTTTCTTTGAGTTATTTTGTGTATGCATTCTAATTTTATTTACTGTTAACCAGTTATTAAGGAATAAGTTCAAAACTAACTTTACCTATAGAACACTGATTCACCCCCCTCCTGTCAGTTTTCTTGGATTCCAACACCCTCAACCTAGAAACTAGAGACAAGATATATGTCCAACTGCTTTGATATAGCTTCTAGCCCACTCCGTCTATTAGTCCAAGTAAATATTTCATTAGAGGGTATAACATGAACAAAACCAAGAGAATCTACATTTTCCCGAAAAAGATCTAAAGCAAAACCCAGCCTAGGCAACCCCCCTTGTTTCTCATCCAAACACAAAACATAATTGAAATAACCAGCTAAGATCCAAGGTAGATAATGAGCACAAGACCTAACATACTCGATATGGGCCCAAAGATGGATTTTTCCATGAATGTCAATTAGAGCATAAACATTACTAGTCAAAATAGTCTCACCAGATTCTAAAATCAAACCGACCACAAAAATAGAGAAATGGCTAGAGATTCACCAGCGAGTGACAACCTTATGTGGATCCCAGAAAAAAGCCAAACCTCTAGAACTTCCTTTGGAGCCAATATGTTAATACTGACAGGAAAACTGAATATGAGGAGCATACAGAAGCATGAACTCTACCTAATGCATTTTCTCTTAAACACAAAAGATATAAGGTGAATGAATCACAATTAAATCCTAAATAGCTTTCAGACAAGAGGTTCTATTCAACCCCCATGCATTCTAAGAAAAAATAATCATGATGAAGGTTGAGCAAAGTGGGCATCAATGGTCTTAACAAACCTTGATTCCACTAGAAAATCCCCAATACATTTAATGTTGTCCATATCCTTCTTACAGCCAACTTTAGAGGAATTAGCAAAATGGCCCTTCTTGAGAGGACATTGTATCACCCCTACATTAGGAGCTTCTCCCCAATCTTGAGCTAAAGACAACACCTCCTTAGTAAGGTCTGCTAAAGCAATAACATTGTCCAAAGAAATAGAAGCAGTAGAAAGCCTAGAACCCCTATTCTCCAAAACCCTAGAATTATCCTTCATAACAATTCTCTACTCTAGCCCTATATCCATACCAATGGTCCCAAATGAAATCTCAACAAGAATCCCCTCCTCCAAGGCCTGATTATCCAAGACCTCAAAATGATTGAATTCCTTATCACTCTGTCTATCCTTGAATTAGGCCCGCTTCTGACCTCTCCCCTTTGGCTTTGGATTAACAAGAATAAATCCTTCTGTATCACCACCCCCCCCCCCCCCCCTCAGCCATAGGTGTTTTTCCTTTAACACCCTTCTCCACCAAAGGCCTAGAAGAAGGACAGGAAGAAACCCCAACCTTTCTGGATGCCCAAACAAATTAATGTTGAAGGTGTCCATACTCATGACAAAGATGACATCGAAAGGGGAGGGACTCATAATCCAACTGTTGAACCCATGAAGCATTGCTAATACAAATTTCCAAAGAATCCAGCAATGGATTGCTTAAATCAATTTCAAAAAAAGTATGAGCAAAATAAAATACCTTTTTATCCACAGTATTTTGATACTAATACATTTGGACTAGATTTCCAACTGAGGTTTTCGATGGAGAAGGTATATTGTGGCCAAATTTGATTTTTTTTGAAAAAATGCCCGCATTTGTCATAATTCCAATGACAATTTCCCATTTGGTTTCAATGAAGAAGGCATTAGCAATGAGAATTTTCTTTTTTTCAAAAAAGTGCTCGAGTTCATCGTAATTCCAATGACAACAGCCATTACTTTAAAAAAAAGAAGAGGGGAATTCATTTGTGAATTGCAATCCCTCGTAAGCGTCCGTGGTGACCTCAACCCCCAAGAACATCAAACCCGCGTCGAAGGCATTTGTGGCATTGCTTGCAATCCTGCATAGGAGGTAGATTCAAATTACCCTAGTTTTTAATTTCATGTTGCAAAAAATATACACATGGTGGTTAATTGCCCTAGTTTAATCTCGTAAAACCATAGAACTGTGATTGAGGAGTGAGTGTTCAATTTTGTGGCAGCAATCCCTTCTTCCAGTATATGCGTGTGTTGATTGTTCACATGAGATCACATCTCTTTGCGGCATCATATCAAACAATTCACAAGCCTTGTCCATGTTTCCACATTTTGCATTCATGTCAAGCAGGGCATTTGCAAGTACAACACCTAACAAAATTCCCCTATCCATTATGCTTTGATGGATGTCCATACCCTATTCCAAAGCTCCCATTTTTGCACAGGTAGGGAGGATGCTGGCAAAGGTTGTGGATTTTGGCTTTATGCCTTCCAATTTCAACAAAGCCTTTTCGACAAATCCATTTTGTGCATATCCAACAATCATTGCAGTCCATGAGACACCATTTCTTTCAGGCACTCTATCAAATAGTTCATGTGCCTTGTCTATGCTTCCACATTTTGCATACATGTCTACCAAGGTAGTTACAACTACAACATTTGACAAAATTCCTCTATCCTTTATGCTTTGATGAATGTCCATACCCTATTCCAAATCTCCCATTTTGGCACAGGCAGGGAGGATAGTAGCAGTGGTCGTGGAATTTGGCTTTACACCTATCGATTGCATTTGCTTGAAAGTTTCTAAAGCCTTCTCAACAAATCCATTTTGTGCATATCCGATAATCATTGCAGTCTAGGAAATGATATTTCTTTGAGGCAATCTGTCAAACAGTTACCGTGCCTTGTCTATGCTTCCACATTTTGCATACATGCTAACAGAGAAGTTGCAACTACATCTGACAAAATTCCTCTATCTTTTATGCTTTGATGGATGTCCATACCCTATTCCAAAGCTCCCATTTTGGCACAGGCTAGGAGTACACTGGCAAACGTAACTAAAGAAATTCAATGATTAGCTCCAAAGACATCAAACCACTACTAACAAAACCGAGAGTCTAAAATATGATAGGGAATAGTGTGAGCTGTCCTAAAATAAAATATTTTATTGTCAATTTCAACTAAAACATAATTACTCAGCCATTTAATGTTATTAATAAGTGTTTAATTTATGAAAGAGATAAATGGTTGGCCACAAGTACATGAGTTACTAAATGCACACAAATAAGTGAATTTGATATTCATAACTATCTACAATGAATTCAATTCTTGTCCATTAGTCATTTATGTTTGCAATAAGCATCTTTCTTAGTTTTTCTTAATCTTTATTCATAGTTTTATGCATATTTCACATTCTATAATTAGGATATCAACTGCTATGGCTGAACACTAGCATGATGTTTGTGTTGTGGTATAGATGCGTGGAAACATAATTATGGGATTGTTATATTATAGAGATCATAAATCTAGATATCGCATATTAGTTCTAGCTCTTCTTGGATTGAGTCTAAAGTTGACATACAGTCATAAAGCCATTATTAGTAGATCTATCGGGTATGTGCAAGCTAATGAGTCACAAATTCGCGGAAGTTTGCACGTTGGAAAATGCGCTCCGCAAAACGGGCCCCCGTTTTTAAAAAATGGGGGCCCGTTATAAAAAACGGGGGCCCGTTAATGGTTCGGGCTCCCGAGCCGAAAGGTCATGGGGTGCCGAAGCCAGATAAAACGGGCCCCCATTTTTTAATAAACGGGCCCCCGTTTGTAAACAAAACGGGCCCCCATTTTTAAACAAAACGGGGGCCCGTTTTGAAAAGCTATTTTTACCCTTTTTTTTGGATAATTTTTCATTTTACTGTTGCACAAGAAGATATCGAAAACGGGCCCCCGTGCTGTGGTTTCCACTTCCCCAGGTGCACATTCTGTCACCTATTTTCACAGTTCATAATTTTCTTGTATATTTTTCTCTTTTTTTGGTGTATTATTTAGTTTTTTTTTTATTATTTTAGTTTTTTTTAATAGTAGCATATAAATAAATTATTTTTTATATTTGTAAATTCTTGATTTTGATGTAAAATATTTTTGAAAAGTTAACCCTAAACCGTAATCAACAAATTTAGAAACCAAAACCAAACCTAGATAATTAACAAAATGAAATCGACACAAACAAAAAACCAAAAATGAAATGGGAACAAAAACAAAAACGTTCGAAAATGAAATTAACACAAACAAAAAACCGAAAATGAAATGGAAACAAAAACAAAAACATTCGAAAATGAAATCAACACAAACAAAAAACCAAAAATGAAATGGAAACAAAAACAAAAATGTTCGAAAATGAAATTGACATAAAACCGAACATATGTACCTAAATTGTTCTTAATCCTCATTAGGCAATACAAAAGTTACCACTAAATTAGTATAACCTTAAAAGTAATTAACATTAAGTTTTTCAAATTTTAGATATGAAAGTTTAGGCTTAGGTTTATGCCATGTCATGGCATAAAGGTCCTATTATGTCATGTGATGGTATAAAAGGATCAATTATGGACACAATTTTAGAGCAAACCTAGATAAGTTACTAAAATTGGAGTTTGGTTTACATAGGTTCATAAAGGAAGCTAATATGCCAAATATATAATTCATTAATACAAAATAAAAAATATTCTTGATTTATAATGTTGATTGATAATGAGTTTTCTAAATGGGGTGCTAATTATATATACATCTGAAAGATTTGAAAAATATAATTCCCAAGAAGTATTTTGAATATACAATTGAGGATATATATAATCTTATGGTTAAAGATGCTTAATTTCGATGAAAGTTATTTTTTGTATTACTATGTAAGAAATCCATAAATGGAATGAAAGTAAGACATGGCCATCTAGCATAGATCATCTTATATGTTGAAGGAGTATTTTGAGTTATATTAGAATTATTTGATGTGATTAAGTCCTAATTTTAGGATATGTAGAGTTCTTTTACTTTTAAGGTTGAAATAAAACATGGTGATTATGTTTTATTATCACTTTTATGCTTAACCTAGGTAAAAGTTTTAATGGAATTATTTTCATATTTAGATATATAGATCACAACTTATTATTATTTGTATGTTTCTTGTTTCTTTGAAAGAAATTCATATTGATTTATTTATAAGTAATAATTTATCTAATTATGCATTTATGAAATATATAGAAATTGAGATTTTTTTATTGAGGCTAATTAATTTTAAAACTCAATGGTTATATCCACTATCTAATGATGTAATATATCCAATGTTCTCCCCTTCTTACATATATTTGAACAAGAGATGGAATATTTGAAGACTTGAATGCAACCCTTATGTAAACTTTAATGATGTACATCTACTGATCCTCCTCACTAACCAAGAAACACTAGACTAACTCCATTAATGAATATTTCAAATTTAAAACCTATCAAATGTCTATAAAACATGAGAGAACCTAAAGGGTCTATATCCTCCTTGCCTAATGAGAGAGAAACATTTCTTTGAAAGTCCCAATGAGCCTCAAATGATCCTAATGAATGTAGGGCAGTCTTAATGAACCTAAGAAAGTCCTAATGAGCCTAAGAAAGCAATAATGAACTTGGGACAATCCTAATGAACCTAGGATAGTCCTGATGAACCTAAGATAGTGTAAACAAGCCTACTATAGTGTAAGAAAAAAACACTACAAAAAAGACCTCAAATGCGTTAAATGAATTTCCCAATAACGCACTCGTGTTTATCTTTTTTTGGTCATTTGGCTACCTTTTTTTACAACATCTTGGTGTATACGCCCCTAAGAAGACCTTTTCCTCAAAACTTTCTTGGATCATGAACTCCTCATGTGCACCAAACATTTAAGTTGCCACTTGGAAGCTTCTAATGCACACAATCCTTTCAATCAATCTACTCCATTGATCTCTCAAAACAATCTTAGTATTTAATCCTCTATCCTTCATTTCTTATTCAACTTTGTAAGAGAATTTGTGTATGGATTGATATCTTAAATTTTATAGAAAGATTATATATGAAAACAAATGATTGCGGAGTTTTATAATAAATGATTTATAGGAAATAATATTTTTTGAAGACCTTTTGTAAATTATAATCTTGTGTAGATTTGATTATGGGAGAAATTTAATGGTGAAATATGCTTAACTCTTCAAAAGTTTTGATGTTTTGTCTTTACATGACAACCACTTAGAATATAATATGTTTTAAGTATGTCATTTATAGTCATGGGAGATTAGTTTTTTTTTAAGATTGTTTGAAGACTAATCAATGTAATATGAATTGATGACAATTATCTCAAAACTACGTAATTGAATTCTAATAGATTTATGATGTTTCATTGAAAGTTTTTATTAAGTTTTATGCGCAAATTTTATATTTCAAGATTCAATAGTATGTACATGTATATTTTTTTAAGTTCAATATTATATTATATATTTCATGTGTATCTCATTCAACAACATAGAAATGTTACTATTTATAAATGTTTTTTTTTAATTTAGTAAAATAGATTCTTCTTTGACATAGAGTTGTATATAATTCATGTATATCTTTATATATGCAGGAGTTCTTTGCCATCATGGATGTTTTTGACATAGATGAACTATTAGGTGAAAATCCCCCACCACAACCCCCTCCTCCTCCTCCTCCTCCACCACCACCACCACCACCACCACCACCACCACCACCACCACCACCACCACCACCACCACCACCACAACCCCCTAGATTGGATGAAATTCGTTTAAGAGAACGAATTAATGAAAACCTACAAGTGATTGAACAAAACATTGCTGCTATCCAAAATGAGCAAGTCACGCCACCCCATCTTGTAGAGTTTGCAAAATCAATGCAAATTGTTGTCGAGTCAGTTAGATCTGTTGATTCTCAATTAGATCAATTTCATAGACAACGACAAGAGTTGCGTGATTTTTATGCCGATGGTTTAACTTATAGACAAATCACAGATTTGAAAATAACCAAAGCTCATTTATGTCCATATTTTACCAACCCAAAAACAAGAGAACCAATGCAACCTAACCAGAAAAGAATTTCAATTAGGTGGTGTGTGCATCCAGAAATGGCTAGATACTTTTGGGATAGATGGTGGATGGTTTTTGATTATCCACCACATCGTAATTATGAGGTCCCTTTTTATTTTTTGAAGAAATTATACTGTGAGTTTGTAATGAACCAAAAACCAAATTATTTTGATATTAAGTCATTCCAGGGTGTTGGTCGTGGAATGCCACAGCATAGATTAGGGGCATGGAGTAATAATCCCCTACCGGATCCACGCATAGTTCCACTTGTTGCTCCATCGATTCCTGCAGATGTCCAAAATACATCATTCATTTCAACATTAGATGCTTTGACTTCCCTCACAGGGAACCTGAGTGAGCAAGCTGCTCACATGGCATCTGCTCCTCGATGGATGCCACATATGTGTTCGAGTTGTCATGAGACGTGTGTAGGTCCTACTACTGCTGCAGGATCTACTTCAGTTCCAGATGAGCATGATGCAGCAGATGATAGTATGATGACATCTTATATGGATTTTCTTTGCTCGGATGTTCATCTTGACCAGGTATAGATATATATAATATACATGTACATGTCAATGTTTTTATGTACTTTATTAAATATAGGTATAAACTAAGTGCATCTCTTTTTTTATACAATCTAATACTTCATTAAATAAATTTTGTTTATGTAGATAAGGACTACGCCTAATATTAGAGTTAATATTGCATCTACTGGAAGACAACTCGGCACACCTTATGGGGTATAGTATAAATTTCTATCTAGACATTGTACTAGATCTTTTTAAGTTAATATGCTATCATCGTATATTATATAAATTGTCATGTTGATACATTGAATGCTTCTTTCTCCAGGATTCAGGTCATGAGGGACCCTCTACATCACATCGAGAAGAGGGTCTGACTATTGTGACACCATCTATGGTATGTATCTTATAATTCTTAACTTAAATATGAACTCTTACAATATTGTAACTTTACTTGAAATTATTTAGTACACATATATGTGTTCACTAAATATGATTTCATTAAATGCATGTATGCAGGTGGACACTACCATTAGGATAGGTTATCCTCATAATTTTGATCAGAGCCAATTTGAACGCACATCGACATCCTTTGAGGTATTAATATGTAATACTTAATTTGATCTTATTTTGACTCTTAATTTAAGATTTAATTGGACAATTTGAATTTGACCTTGTACAGGAGTTAGCTAGCACTGCATTTGGTGTTGATACTGCACAAGATACTGCTAGAGGAGATACTGCTACAGGATCTGATGAGCATATGGTAAGTTTGTAACTTAATTTATGAATTCTACTATATTTGATAAATGATTCTTTTAATAGTTAATTTCAAGTAATATTTTAATATTATTTTTTTATTGTACAGCATGAGACAGGTGGATCTGGACCACGTCCCGGGGACAAGAGAGATACTACTATAGGATCTGATGAGCATATGGTAAGTTTGTAACTTAAGTTACGAATTCTACTATATTTGATAAATGATTCTTTTAATAGTTAATTTCAAGTAATATTTTAATATTATTTTTTTATTGTACAGCATGAGACAGGTGGATCTGGACCACGTCCTGGGGACAAGAGAGATACTGCTACAGGATCTGATGAGCATATGGTAAGTTTGTAACTTAATTTACGAATTCTACTATATTTGATAAATGATTCTTTTAATAGTTAATTTCAAGTAATATTTTAATATTATTTTTTTATTATACAGCATGAGACAGGTGGATCTGGACCACGTCCTGGGGACAAGAGACCACGAGATGTTATTGATGATAGCACTTAGATTTTACTATTTATTTGGCTTTGATATGTACTTTTTTATGGACTTTACACATTTGTTTACACGTGCACATACTTTATATATATGGATAGTTGCATAATAGGATTAGATCATATATATTTTGTGCACATTAGATATTATGTGGAGTGAACATCATGTTACCATCTAGACATATATATGGATTAGATATTATATGGATTATGTGGACTTGAAATTTTACTATTTATTTGGCTCTGATATGTACTATTTTACGGGCTTTACATATTTGTTTACACATGCACACATACTTTATATATATGGATAGTTTCATAATAGGATTAGATCATATATATTATGTGCATACTTTATGTGTATTGTGCGCATTAGATATTATGTGGACTTGAAATTATGTGCACATTAGATCATATATATTGACTTGAAATTATGTGGACTTGAAATTTTGCGCATACTTTATATATTATGTGGACTTGAAATTTTATTTATGGAAGTTGTGCTTAAACAGCTTTATAGGCATTATGTGGACTTGTAATTTTATTTTTGGAATTTTATTTAAATAGTTCTTGTGATTACATAAACTACATGTGCATACATCATGAACTAAGTATCGAAACATATCTTATAATTATAACATATTCTAAATCAAAAAGTATCATTTAACAAATATAATGAATAGAACTTGATTAAAACATAATTATCTCATTCATAAATTTGACCAGTAGTCTCTCATTTATGTATATTGTACACAAAATGTAATCAAGAAGACATATCTAAAATAAAATAAACAGTCTATTTAAATTATAATAATAAGGATTTATATCTCTCAAAATACAACATAAAGTATGCACAAACAATAGTAGTCATTGAGGGCAAGTCTACTCTGAGAGACCTAGAAAAAAAAATACATATGATTAGTTTTTATAATCAGGATGCATTGAATTTAAAATACAACATAAAGTATGCACAAACAATATAGTAGTCATTGAGGCCAAGTCTACTCTGAGAGACCTAGAAAAAGTAAATACATATGATTAGTTTTTATAATCAGAATACATTGAATTTAAAATACAAATGGATTTGCCTTAAGGGTACAAAAATTTAACTTACTTGTAATTATTCAAAATGAAACATAAAGTATGCACAAATAACTTTGTTTTCATTGATGCCTTCTACTTGTGGTAGACCTGAAACAAAATTTTAGTAGATTAGATTTTGTAATTATGATTCATGATTTAAAATACTATATATAATATGCATCGCGACTTTTAAAAGGGAGGTGGATTAAGGGTTCAAATTATAACTTACTTGATATTCATTCTATTATACCATCTGCATCCTCTCTCTTTTGCAAAGCATCTATAATTGTCTCGTGCTCTTCCATAGAGAGAGTCCATAATTGTTTATTAGCAGGCCTGCCACGATATCTATCCAATTTTATATTAGTTGCCACTACCAAATGTGAGTAATGTATAATCTTTTTCTCTAATTCATAATCTTCAAATGCGGGCAATCCATTCTTTCTTGTTAGATATTTGCGTAGCTAAGTGCCAACAACAACCACAGATCCTGTTGGATAGTCATAACCATCATCATCTACTCGAGGAGTAGTTAGCTTATGTTTTGGCTCTACACATCGAGCCAACCAATACTCTGTCCCCTCTTCATTGTCCTCTGGTGCAACAACAGCATAGACATGTCCTGTGCACAAAACAATTTTATTTTAATATTTAATGAGAAATAAAAACAAAAATATACACTGTAAGATTTCATAAATGTATGTACTATTTAATAAATCAAAACAAATTTCAAAAATAATTTTACCTTGTTGTATAAGATCTGAAATGTGATCATAGTCATTTGATGCAAACATTTGATCCATATCTTCATCAGTTCTTTCATGCGGATCATTTGCATCTATGGGTGTCAATGATCTTTGTTGCCATTCTTCAACCCATTCTTTATTCTCACAAAATTCCCAATCTCCGGAAACACAAAACTGACAAAAGCAAGCAAGTTGCCTTGTGAATATAGTCCATGTGTTTGAATTAGAACTCTTAAACGAATGCCATTTAGCTGATCCAATGATGGTATTACAATCATGCCGAATAGGAATACTATCTTCCTCTATCAACTAGAAGAAACGTCGAATTGCAGAGTTTTCAGTTGATCCTTTTGACAACTTTGAATTGCACCAATCTACAACTGCACGAGCATCTCTGAATTTCACTGCATCCTCGAATTTCAATTGTTCTCTAGCAAGAGCTCTTTTTATATAGGCACCGGCTCCATCGTGTTCCCCCTTACCATGTCCCACTTCAAAAAAACTCCATAAATGTTGGACATTGGTTATCTTGTGAACTTTGCATAGCCAATAAAACATTCTTGCATTTTTGAATTGTCCAGTGCAGTTATCTGACCATATCATATGTTGTTTCATGTCAATTTCTCTTTCCTTAAGATTATCATAAAATACCTCGAAACAATGTTGGACAAACTCTGAAGAGTGTAATCGATTATCACTAACATAGAAATGATACTCCCTCAAAAATTTTCTGTTATCTTCTGTACTGTCATGGTCATGTCTATATATAATGTGCACAAATATGGCCACTTGCACTGAGTTGTAGTATTGTGATTGAGTTTCCTCTTGTGGTTTTAGAGTATAATTTTCTGCAAAATCCACAACTGATACTATTGTTCCAATTGGAAATGTGTTCTTGCATATGCGAAACTGTCCATCAAGCCATCGGGCATGTTGGGAATGTTTCACATATTTTGGAACAATATGAGTTTTAAACTCACTAATAAATGCATTCACACTATTCTGTTCTGTAATCAATTCTAAACGTTTCCCCATCTTTCCATCCTTTAGAGGGTATTCTATATTTTTAAATCTCCTAACATCAACCATTTTTTGTCCAAACTCAGATGAAACATGTTCATGCAAACATTCACCTATCGAAGAATAGTTCCCACATAAATTGCAAAGACCATAAATGCATGAACTGGAAAGAAATAATTGTTCATTAGGTGGTTTACAAAATAAACTTCCAATAAAATCTTTTATAGTTTCAGGTGGAACATAAACACCACAATCCTGCACAAGATCATTACCATGCAACATACAACGAATATATCGAAAAACATCATAATAGTAATGAAACTGGACATGAGTTTTACAACAACAAGATATTCTTTGTTTATTGATTTTAACATACCAGGGTTTGCATTTTTCAAATGATCTTTGACTAATTCGTAAATTCATTAACACAGATTCATCACTAAATTTTTTAAAGAATTCAGTTTGAGTCATGTCAAGAAGATGTTTTGGATGAGGATCACGAATTTTTGATCCCACCCTTAACTTTAAAACATCTCTAACATTTGATGAAACTCTAGTGTTATCATGCCAAAATTTTGTAATTAATTGTTTAGTTTCATCATTTAATTTCATGTCTGACCTTTGAAGTCTACCACTAAAACTCCAACAATGGTTTAGTGGATCAATTTCAATTGTGTCTCTTCTTTTGGCCGCTCTTGACAAGGTTCTACGATGTAAGTTCAAATAGCCACTTATATCACTTAACATTCTTTTATTAACAATCATTTTGTCAACTATAGCAGTCGTTATAACTCTACGTGCTGCATTCTTATCTTTAGATCGACTTGTTTTTCCTATAGAATCGATGGCACTGGCAACAGTAGAAACAACTTGCTTATATGATTCATCTTTTCTTTTTGGTTTTGCATAAATACCTATTTTTTTCATGACTTTACGCATTTTTAACATTTTTATTAATTGTAGCATTAATTGACATTGGAATCCTAACTTTTTATTATAGAAAAATTGTTTATATAATCTGTTTGCATGTGTTCTGATTTGTCTCCAAGAAACTAACCCATTAAGATTATCTAGCACATTGCTATCAATAGTAAACAAATTACATTCATTTTCTTTTAGAGATGGTGGTGTAATATTTTCAATTTTTATTTCTTTTCGTATTGGTGTATGAAATTTATATCCAGCTTCATTTAAATCAGCAATTTGATTGGCATCATAGTCATCAGGATTTAAAAACATACCAGGATTCGTATCCACATCAACATTTGCATCAACAGTCATACCCGTGTGTGGTTCTATATTTTTTGCATCCATCATGATGTCTTCAATGGTCTCATCTACAACGGGCACTGAACTAGATTCTTCAAAAGTGTTATTCAATTGCCGTTGTTGTGATCTTCGATCTCTTTGGCGTTTTGCCTCCTTCTCTCTTTGTGCTTGAATTTCGTCCACTGTCATTGTCTTCTTTTTTTTCTTTTGACGTTGCTTAGAACCCATTTTTACAAACTTGTCTTCAAAAAATCGCGTAAAAAATATTAAAAAGTACTGCCAAATGATGTAAAAAATCTTTGTCAGTACGGATTTCAATGATATTGTAGTAAATCGATGCAATCTTTTTTTTTTTTACAGCAACGGTTATTTTAATAACGGGCCCCCGTTATTTTAACAACGGGCCCCCGTTTATAAAACGGGGGCCCGTTATTTAAATAACGGGGGCCCGTTATTAAAACGGGGGCCCGTTATTAAAACGGGGGCCCGTTATTAAAACGGGGGCCCGTTGTTAAATCCAACGGGCAAAAAATGAAACGGGCCCCCGTTTATAAAACGGGGGCCCGTTATGTAAAATTTGAATTCACAACCCGCCACTTGCCTCAGGATTAGGCCCGGGATAGGCCTGGGATGGCCACACCTGAGACATGAACCTGCAAATTCAAAGCTCCATGAATGAAAGCACAAATATGATGAAATGAAATAGTTTACGTGCCTTTAATCAAAGAATTTTTATACGAAATTGAAACCCATTTCAGATTATACTGTCTAGATTCTAAATATGTAAATTAATTTAAAAATTGATTATTTTAAATATTTTTCATTTAATTTATACTAAATCAGGGTCATAAATTTGAAATATTAACTAATTTTCTTAATTTAATAACTTATTTATTTTAATGAATTTTGAAAAAAAAATTATATGTCATCAATCTACACAAAATTCTTTTCAATTTAAAAAAAAAAAATTTCAAAAAATACTAAGTTTACGTCAAATTATGTGGGTCGTACACGTCAAATTTTTAAAAAGATAATTACGGTCATTAAAAAATTAATTAAAAAAAAAGTATTTGAAAAAAAAATACAGAAAAATATGCTCATCAATCTTCAGTGTGTTACAAACCATTTCCCAAAACGGTTTGAGAAAATAATTTTAATTGTGTCAAAAAGTGTGGGTCGTACACATGCATGGTATGGTCCTGAAACAGGCATTTTTAAAACATAGTTTTTAGAACTTCATTCAAAAAGTTATTTTTTATTATGTGGGTATTAAAATAAATTACATATTTGAAAAGTACACTTAGAGAGCTATCTTTTATATTACTGACTTTTTTCAAGATTCAATCTCTAAGTGTTTCAAAATTTAAGCTCAAGTGAGACAAAATCTGAAAAACAGGGAAAACACTTCCACTTTTTGGCCAAAAAGTGGACTCATCTTCTTGCACTGACCCTATCCATTTCTAGTAAAGACAATTGAGAAATTCATTTTGATATTGAGAGTTTCTTATTTGTTTACCTATTGATCATTATTAAGCCATAATATTTAGGTCTATTTATCTCTCTTGCAAAACCTATGTAAGTGTCCTAGATTGTCCCTACTACTCACTCTTCAATGAAATAGTGGAGTTCTAAATATTTGTTGCACAAGATGGTGTTGAACGTATCAACAAGGCTAGCATGGAAGGCATGTTCAAGCTTCCACTTGTACAACTTACAACAAATGATTTGTTGATAGAAGAAATTCTTGAAACAGGGATACAATCAAAAGACAAGTAAGTACATACAAACCTCCTCAGTTGAAAGTAAAATTTCTATATAAAAAGAGTACATTGAATCCCAATCCATAAACACAATAGAGATATCGATGGAGACTTAATTGGATGTAGCATGTTGCACCAAAGTTGTTAGAGTATGCTAAGCTAGTACATAATGTTTCCTAAAGCCACATTAGTATTTTACCCAGATCATTATCTACCAAAACTAACTATAGTAATCCTTTTGAGGATTCATTTCATGGTGCTAGATCTTCATTTAGTTCCACTTCTTGTTGCAGAAAAGAAAAGTTATTTCTTGAGGTAGATGAATATCCCATCAACAAAGGACAAGACCCTTTCTAGAATATAACAAATTCTACTCCAACGCAAGATCATGGGGGTTTCACTAGAGATATTGAATAAGAGATAGACTTCTACTGTTGCATTAAAAGCATTGGCATGTTCTTCATATATTGATGTAAACTCTCTGTGATTCCACCACAACCAACAAAGGTGTAAAAAGTTGTTTGCAATGCATGGATTTTTAGGATTGTCCTTTGAGAAAACTAAATTAAAGTATGGAAGCAGGATCTGCTAGCTCCTAAGGGAATCATGATGAAAAATAATTGTAAAATATTTGGGTGAGCTTATATGCAAAAAATCATGCTTCTTGATGGGTTTATGTACAGAAATAAGCACAAATTAAGTGGTAAAGGGGCTTCTGGAAACAAGAGGGACAGAGAGGAAGTGGAAGTGAAAACTTCTGGTGTTGTGTCTGTTCCATCTCAGAATAGGAATGGTGAAGGTGCTGTAAGAGGAGCTGAGAAGGGTATTGGAAGAAGTGGGGGTGTTTTCATTCCCCCATTTAAGTTGGCTCAAATGATGAAAGATGTGGAAGACAAGAGCAGTGTGGAATACCAGCGCACGACATTGGATGCCCTTCAGAAGAGTAACAATGGGTTAGTAAACAAGGTAAATGTATCTAGCATCAAGAAAATCATTCCAGAGTTGTTTGCAGAGAATCTCATCCATGGGAGGGGTCTATTTTGTAGGTCTTGTATGAAATCCCAAATGGCGTCCCCTAGATTTACAGATATTTTTGTTGCATTGGTTGCTGTGGTAAATACAAAATTTCTTGAAATTGGCAATCTGCTTTTGCAAAGAACTATTTTGCAGCTTAAGAGGGCATACAAACGCAATGACAAGCACATGTTGATAGCAGTAGGAAAATTCATAGCTCATTTATTGAATCAACAAGTTGCACATGAGATCATTGCCTTGGAACTTCTCACCCTTTTATTAGAGAACCCCATAGATGATAGTGTAGAGGTTGTTGTTACATTCATGAAAGAATGTGGTTCTTTGTTGCAAGACCTTTCACCCAAAGGTCTCTATGGGATTTTTGAAAGACTTAGAGGTATTCTCCATGAGGGGGAAATTGACAAACGAGTACAATTTTTAATTGAAGGCCTTTTTGCAATTCGCAAAGCTAAGTTCAAGGGTCATCTAGTTGTGCATCTAGATCAGTTAACACATGAAGTTTTCCTAGAAGATGAACTTGATCAAGAAGCTGGTTTGGATGTTTTCAAGCCAGATCTTGATTTCTTAGAGCATGAGGTAGCCAATGAAAAACCAGTGTTACACGGGCATTGGGGATGCGGGGACGGGGGGACATGGGGACGGGGGGACCAAGGGCCTAAGTTTGGGGACAACCAAGGGGTGGTGGGGTGGTGGTGTTGATATCATTATACATATACATATAGTACTTGAAAAACTAGTTTTGAAAATATGTATGACAGTATTACAGTAAGAAAGTAAGAATTACATTTTAAATGAGACTATAATAAATTTGAAATACTAAATCTAAATACCAAGATTTCTTCAATGCTAATTGTGTTGTTATATGGAGCCTAATCAAACTTGGAGGTTAAATTTTCCCTACTTCTATCGGTGTGGTTTCCCCCTATATTTTTCAATAAGGGATTGGGGGTAGGGCCCCCAAGTTAGGGTCAAGGGGCAGTGCCCCTTGCGCATTCCCTATCGTGAAATAGGGCAAGGTCGGGTGGCGATGGTGGGATGGCAGGGGATGTCACATCCCCATCCCCTTGTCCTTGAGATGTTTTTGATAGGAGGACGCGCCCAAAAAGGGGGGGACACATCCCCATGGAACATTGTGAAAAACTGAAGAAAGATATCCTTGGAGATGCTTATTCAGATGAAGTAGAAGGGGGGAATGATTCAGGTGATGATTTAGATGATGATGATGATGATGAAGAGGAAGGTGAGGAAGCACTAACAATACAAGATGAGACAGAGACAAACTTAGTCAATTTAAGACGTTCAATTTATTTGACAATCATGTCAAGTGTTGATTTTGAGAAAGCTGGTCATAAGCTACTAAAGATCAAGCTTGAACCTAGTCAAGAGAGAACATACCCTCGTTATTATGGTCTTCTTGGGAAAAGATTTTGTATGATCAATAAAATTTATGAGGAATTTTTCGATAAGTGTTTTGTACAACAGTATTCTGTGATACACAGACTAGAAACAAATAAACTGCATAATGTTGCAAAGTTTTTGGCCCACTTACTTGGCACAGATGCTCTTCCATGGCATTGTCTTGCTTATATATATCTGATAGAGGAAGATACTACCTCCTCTTCTCATATTTTTACAAAGATTCTCTTGCAGGAGCTGGCAGAGCAGCTTGGTATATTGTTGCTTGATGAAAGGTTGAATGATCCAACAATGCAGGAGTCTTTTGATTCAATTTCTCCAGAGGACAATCCCAAAAATTCATGGTTTGCTATCAATTTCTTTACTTCTATTGGTCTTGGTGGTATCACTGAGAGTTTATGTGAGTATTTGAAGAATGTGCCAAGGCTTGTAATGCAGTAGCAAAAGTCTATTCCTAGGTCAAATGAATCTACCTCTAATGACGATTCTTCTAGTTCATCAGGTTTGTCAGATTCTGATACATCAGACTCAGATTCTGAGAGTGAAACTGACAGTGAGAGTAGTAAGGAGTCACCAAGAAAGAAAAATAATTCAAAGCATGACAATGAGTATGAAAAAAAAAGAAGAAAGAAAAGGGCGAGGGCATCTAACTCGAAGGATGGAAGTGATAGTGAAAAAATTAGAAGGAAAAAGAAAAGGAATTAAAAATCTTTCTAGTCAGTTATTCAAGGCTCCAGTAGACACCATTTTCCTGGACTGTGACAAACAACAGAATCACTCCCAAGTGCTTTGGTTTTATAACAGATGATTATAAGATGCTACAATGTTGTCTTATGTATTTTAATAGCCATGGGTTTTAGAGTTCTATACTTGACAGGTAATGGATAAACAGTGTTAGGAGGAGAAAATATCGAAGGCCAAGTGTAGATTGTGATAATACTAGATCAATGAATCCTATTATTTATTGAGCATTTCTTGTTTTCCATGTTGTGTGATGTACCATAAGCAAACTAGAAATCTAAATTCTATAAGCTGCTTTGTTCAATGATGATAATTTCTATTTTCTTGCCTGTGAAGAAAGACCATGTCAGACAATATCAACGAACAACAAAATAAGGAGACAATTGCTAGATTGTGGTCTAACTTGAAAAGAAAAAGTGATGGAAAATTTTATTGTGCGTGCAAAATTTGTAAGGGGTTAAAGACTAGAAGACTTCTAATCAAAACAACAAAGAAACATTGTAGGCTACATGGTCACATTGAAGGTGGACATGATTATCATCCATTATTAATTTTTTCATTATATCATTTTGACAATTTATATACATAATAAATCACGTGATGATGAGATCATGATCATAGTTTATTTATGTTTATCAATTTTATATAGGTCAAGCACCCTGGAGCACATGGTATGGATCAACACAACCCTGCGAATATGGTTTTTGAAGTGGATGAACATGAAGGTGTGAATATCAAAGCTAAAGATAATGATATCATGGAAGATGACGATCATGAGCCAGAAAACACAATTGAAGATGATGGTACAAATACATTGATCCATGACTCATTTAGTACTTGTACAGCTGATCATGATGATGAAGATGACCTTGATGTTGTTCATGATGTCTCTCTATTTGAGAAGGCATCTGAGGCCCTTTACAAAGGCTCACAGGAAACTCTTCTCTTTGTTGTATTGTTGTTGGTGAACTTGAAGGTTATGAATGGTTTATCCAACATAACAATGTCACGTATGTTAAGGTATGTCATATATGTCATAATAAACTGTGAATCATGTTGTACCATTAATACTCTTTATTATAACAAATTATATTTTTTTGTTGTAGATTGATAGGTGAGTTTTTGTTACCACCATAAAATATTCTACCTCGTTCATACTGAGAATTATCTACCGTTATGAAAGATATTGGAATGGAGTATCAAGCAATAGATGCTTGTCCCAATGATCATATTATATATCACAACCAACATGAATTTTGAACTGAATGCCCTGAATGTCATATCAGTAGATATCAAATAGATCAAATAACAAAAAGGGTTCCTCGCAAGGTTCTTCACTATATTCCCATTATTTCACGTATGCAATGATTATTCAAGTACACTAGCTTGACACAATTTATGGATTACCATGCATGCAATAGAATTCGGGATGAAATTATTCAAATGCCTACAGATGGTTCAACATTTATGGACATAGAGGAAAAGTGGCCACACTTTAAAGAAGAACCTCGTAATCTCAGGCTTTCATTGGCAGCAGACGGTGTCAATTCATTTGGAGAGATGAGATCTATTTACTTAGTGTGGCCTGTTTTTGTTATCAACAATAACATTCATCCATGGATGTCACTAAAGAGGGAGCACATAATGTTGGCAATGATTGTTCTAGGTATTGTATCATTTAAATATACTCATCTAAATTTAATTGTAAATATTGCAGTAAAATGGTCATAATAATTGTGTAATATTTTTGTTCATTCAATTAGGTAAGTAGCAAGTTAAAGATATGAATGTATATATTGAGCCTCTTATCGATGAGTTTCTAGAGTTATGGAATGTTGTCACTATGTATGACGTCTCTAGACCAATAGGACAAAGACAATTTTAGTTCCATGCGATGCTTCTATGGACAATACACGATGCCTCAGGGCTAACACATTTTTTTGGTATGTTATAGTGTTTAAGTTGTACATGAGCATTATAATTCAAAAAATTATCATATTTAATCCAGTTATACATTATCTTGTAGGTCTTCAAACAAGGGGAAAATTTTCATGTCGTATTTGTGGTCCAAAGATGAAATCTCATCATTCAAAAATTTTACGAAAGCAGGTGTTTGATGAGTATAGGCACTTTCTCCACAAAAATCATAAGTATTGAAATACTGGAAAACATCTTTTCAATGGGAAAGAAGAGAATACATCAAAGCCATGAAGAATGACACCTCACTTGTGGAAGTTGGAATATAGAATTAATCATCAAGGTAATGCCATTCCATCTATTGGTTTGTCATAAAACATCTTTTCTATTTTGTTTTGTTTATTGGTGATGTGATTGATGATGATGATTGAGGTCGTGAAGGCATAAATGACCACCTTCCTAAGGGACTAAAAAGTTATCCTTAACAATTTAGTAGGTTGCCCTACTACGAGCAGTTACAAATTGTTCATTTGTTTGATAGTATGCATATTGGAAAGAATATAACATCGACAGTATGGAAAATATTGGATGGAAGGCATGACAAAGAAAAAATTGTCAAAATATGTAGTGACATTCAGGATTCCAATCATGCAATGATAAATGTCATTCAATCAAATAGCCATGGAGACCAGATTAATATAAGTGAGCTTCCTTGGTTATTAATGGACCAGCAAAGCAATTCTATAAAAGAAGTCATACGAAAAATTGGATTTCCCACAAGATTTGCTGCAAACATAAACAATTTCATATCAAAGAAAAGTAAATTTGGGCCAGGGATGAAAGTACATGATTGGCATACCTTCATTAAGGTAATTCATGTTCTTGTGTTTTTAGTATGTATTTATGTACTATGCATACGTGTACTTTTCATTATGTTACAAAAAAATGAAAAGATAATTTTATAATTGTTGTAGTACGTTCTACCTTTATCTCTCCCAGACGACTTCGACAATAATGTCAAGCAAGTCATATATGATCCTAGAAAATACATGAGGAAAGTAGTGATATTTGTTTAGTTCTTTGTATAGATATTATATTTGTGATTTGTTTTACTTGTTATGTAATATATTTGTTTGCATCTTGAATACCTTGTAGGTGGTTGTCATGTAAAGAAATCCATAAAGACGATATAAAATATTGGAAGAGAAAAATTTCTCATATAATGTGTGAAATGAAAAAGTGTCTACCGCTATCTTTTTTCAATGCACAAGAACACTACCTCATACACCAAGTTGAGGAGATTGAATTGTGTGGACCTGTACACACTAGGTCAATGTAGATGGTTCAGAGGCACTTGAAATTTTTTAAGGCTTTGGTTTGACAAAGAGCACATCCTAAGGGTTCTATGGTGGAGGGATATATGGTATACCAGACTATGGTGTACATTTCTCAATATCTTCCTAAGTTTGCAGCAAAGATCCACGTGGATTGCATTTGGGATCCCAACACCATTAACAAATTCGAAGGGGAGTACTTGATGGGGAAAGGTAGATTGAGGAAAGTGAGAGGTAATTATAAGATGTTATTGTAGTTAATTAATTCTTAATCTTCCAAATAAATCGATTGTAAGACATCTATTTATTTTTTGTTCAGTTGGTCGAGAGTGGGATGCACTACATTTGTATATCACAAACAATCTTGATTGGATGACGGTATGGATTGAACGTTGTCAACATTATAGATCCATGTTAACATTGGGAGGTGTGGCTTCATTGGTTAAATAAGCACATTGTAATGGAGATTCCAATGTTATGCCAAGGGAAATTGATTTAGCATATGGTTTAAGAGATAAACAGGTACGTATAAATTTATTAATCACCCATATGTTTATCAACTCACAATGCAATAAATTTTACATGTTTGACATATCACAGGTCAAACACCACAATGCTATGTGCTGCAATGGTCATGAATTTCGCATAAAAAAGTTCGATTACACGAAGAAAACTTGTGATTCTGGCATCACTACAGTCTTTGAGGTGACAAATATTTCATTGAGAAATGACATTCATCCTCAACAATCTCAAAATTGATACTATGACATTTTGCATGATATACTTGAGTATGACTTTAATTCCTTCAAATTAGTTTTGTTCGTCGTCAAATGGTACAGGCTATGATTGAATAAAAATGATCCTGATAGAACTGTTATTCAACATGATAATGGTTTTATAATGCTAAATACAAGGTCATTTGAACCAGATGGGGATGAGCCCTATGTTCTTCCAAGTCAATGTGAGCAATTATTTTACTCAGAGGTTCCACATAAACTGGGTTGGTCATTTGTTGTTAGACATGATCCAAGAGGAAGGCTGATAAAGTATAATGTGATGGAAGAGGAAGATATCGAAGAAGAAGATACTGAAGAAGAAGAAGATGAAGTGGATGATGATCATGATCGACAGTTTCTCAATGATGATGATGATGATGAAGAAGAAGAAGAAGAAGAAGAAGAAGAAGAAGAAGATGATGATGATGATGATGATGATGATGATGATGATGATGATGATGATGATGATGATGACCTTGATGTTCATGATGATGAAGAATGAAATGTATGAGGTATGTGATTAGTATATTATCTATTTAATATTGACTTCTTGATAGAATTTTTTTTACATAATTAATTCATTATGTTTTGAATTCTAATGCCATTACATAATTAATTCATGATGCACCTTTTAATATGGAGATGGAGATAGGGAGAGTGACTATTTATGTGACAATTTTTAAATTGTGTTTATTTATGGAAATTGGATTGTTTATTAGCTATGTGATGGATGTTGATTTAAAATACATATGTGATGGATCACATGTTTATGATGACACATGATATGTGATTCTAATTGTGATTCTCAATTACATATATGATGACATATCATGTGATGCTTCTGGTGCTTATGATACATATGTATCTATTGTTTATCAACTTACAAATGTAGTAATGCTTATGATGGTCAATTGATGGTGTTGATTTTAGGTATAGTCCAATTAATGAATCCAATATACCATTTTATTATGAATTTTTTTTGCTTAGTCTATTGGTTTAATTTCGCTAACATTTTTTATATTTTTTCTTTGTCACAGACCGACATGGATCCCTCACATATCGTAGATAGAGATGTAGCTTACGACACTTCTACCGAGCAGGTAAACCTCATTGTAATTGTTTCAAATTAGATAGAAGAAAACTATTACATTATTATGTTCTTTTTTTTAGTGATTTATACTAATTTTGTAATGTTTAATGATATTCTTGACACAAAAGGATGTTCAGGGAAAGGGAAAGGGAGTTGCAGTACTTGAGAACCTTTCTAGGGATGTGGAATCATTAGGGTTAACCAACGATGACCCTGAAGATCCCACAGACCTTATGAAATTCTTAAAAATGCCTCTTATAAAAATTAGAAAAGAGATTGTTGCTTTGGCAGCCGTGCATCCTATCACTGATGAGATATGAGAGAGGGTGGCATTATTGATTCGGACAATAGAAAACTTGCAAGTAAGCAGTAATGAAAGCTTTAATTATAACACAAGTTCAATAATGATTTATATTTTATTCTCTTTTATGTCACTAACTAAAATATGTATGTATTCTTTTTACAACAATTTATCTGCCCTCAGGGTGTTGCAGGATCTTTAGGTGATGACGATTTTCTTGTATTATCACTTGCTTGGCTTATCACTTTGAGTACCCAAAACACATCATACTTGATACTGTCAATTTTCAAAATAAAGGTTCATCCTTGTTTACAATTCTTGCACTTTTCATATATTTAATGTATTATTCTTTAGGTGCTATCAATGTTACTGTGCAAATGTCGCCACCACCTCATCATAGGTTACCCTCACCTGTATTGCCAACTGCAATGTCGGAAACATGTAGAATATAGACATCCTCTAGTGCACGTCATATTGGCCCGCCCACTATTGGTAGATCCCTCTTTTTCTCTATCTTTTGTCATGTGTTTATTTCCCTTCAAGCGTTCTTTCTTGAATTCTAATGCCATTTCATAGTGGATTCATTTTCTGCAGGAGGAGATGCACATGAGGATGTGCCAGAGGCGACTACTACTGATAACATACCATCATTTCCTAGATCTTCTCATATTGCTAGTATGGGAACATTGCAGGCCACATTGGTGGTGAGCGACGAAGAAATGATTCCCTTAAAGATACAAAAGGTTCCAGGTACTTTAAAATTATTATTATATATACTCTAATTGTAATATACTTTATGATCACTCATTTTGGACTAATGATCCCATGAATTTTTTGGAGGCAATGATATTTTCTATAGACATCTTAGTGACATTGCATTGCAGATATTTGGGCCCACCATACGTAAAAGGTGGTACATCATATGTGAACTAACCATAATCCACTTCTGATTTCATATCATTGCTAGAATATTTTTCTTTTGATCCATTTCTTGAAGTGTAATAAATGTAGCTTCAATTCATTTCTGAATCTAATAGGTTTGTTTTTTCTTTAAAAGGTGGAATGACCAAGAAAAAAGGTTAAAAGATGAATTGACAAACCAAATGGTTGAGTGGTTTGGAAATGACACCTTTGACAAAACCAAGCTCCTTGAAAAAGCTGGCACATATCTAAAGTATGTGAGGGACCAATATAGGACCCATTTGGAGAGGAACCTAAAGTACGAGCGTTCCCCCATGATTCCAGAGAGGAAGTGGAAGGACCTAATTTTGGATGCCAAGGAGAAAATTGAAAGGAAAAAAGGAAATACACCACTAGACGCCAGAAGAAGGTACGGGATACTTTTAAGAATGTAATTATGTACTAATTAATTACTCTTTATATTTATATAATCTAACATATTTCAAAAAATTTATAGACTAAGTGACACATCAAAGGCAACCAAGGCAAGGCAAGAAAAGCATGGGCAACACAAACTCGGCTCTAGTGGTTACATGAAACTTGCTGCACAAATTGTAAGTATCTCATGTAAACGAAATATTGCATCAAAATATTAATAAATTGCAAACATTTTTTTTTATCAAACAATGCAAGCAAAATTCATGGTACCAAACAAAAATGCAGGGCTCCGAATTCAATAGAGCACCCACAGAAGATGACAAGAGAATTGCCTACCAGCAAGGCTATTCAGCCGTGGCTGATCGGCTACGAGAATTGAGTGGGCATACACAACATTCAAGTGAATCCATCACATAGGTAAATATGCTAAATGGAAGTTGTTTCAAATTGAATATTTTACCAATAATCTAATTGATGTTGAGTTCCAATATAAAGTGACTATATTTGTTTTAAATAAGCAAGCAATGATAACAATGTGCATGTCATTGGAATGCAGCCTAGTAATTGTGAAACACCACCTACAAATGAAGGTCCGGATGTGCATCCCAGTAGTGGAGGTATTCATTTTCTATTCAAATTTATTTATTTAGCTATTAATACAATTAAACATCTTAATTTGTAATTAGAGTAGTAATTAATGTAACCATTTTTGTTAATATTTTAGAGCATGTAGTCGGTGGTGAGCAAGTGGAGCATGATCTAGGTACACAACATCAAGAACATGATGTTCTCCACTCAGATAAAGAGGACCACTATTATTGCTTTAAACAAATATAATTACAATTGGTGTTTAGCATTAATGTAACCTTTAGTATTTCAACTCCCGATGATCTAGAGGGTGTTCAACATGTTGAGGTTGAGGCTACACAAAATGATGTGGCCCCATCAGGTAAAGAGCACAACAATTATGTTCTCTAAATTAATGAAATACTTGTAACAATAATATTTTTTTTTTTGAATTTAACCCATTTCTTTGTTATTGCAGAGGAACCCCCTTCGCTTCAGTGTCCTCGTCCTTAGTATAAGACTAGGCATACATCAAGATCATGAGCAATTAGTGGAACATCTACAGAGGGGGGAAATGATGAAGAAACTGATGTTCCACTTAGTCTTTTCATAGCTTCAAGAAAAAAAAAAAGAAAGAAATGATTGTAATCTAACTTATTTGATAATGACTGATTTTTATGTGTTGGTGAATGTACTTATGTGCTAATTAATGGTTATGGATAATATGTGTCAATTAATATTGATGCATGTTGCATGTTAATTAATGTTAATCAATGTTATGTGTTAATGAACGTTATGTGATATTAATGAATGAATGCTATATTTTATTAATGGTAGAAATAAAGAATGAATGAATGTTATAAGATGTTAACGAGGAATTTAGAGTGATGTTAGGGGGGGGAGGGGTGAAATGAGCTTCCACCTTCACGTGGTTGGCCCTGTTAAGTAGAGAATATTAAATTATTCTTGAAACCAAGTGAAGCTTAAGAAGATAACACACTTTTCAATATTTCATTATGTTGCACAATTAATATTATTGAATAATGAATATTGAATCTTAATTGCAGGGTCCAACAAAGCCAACACGAACAACAACACCACAAGTTGTTGGGTATAATGAACTCCCATATTGTCTTGTCTATACACAAACAATATGAGTTGCTTCTAGTGTTGATATCCAAGGTAGGACTGCAAAAGTTATGAATATGCCTCATCCTTGTAAGTTTTTTTATTACTTCTAAGTCATGAATATTGCTCTTTAGTTAATTAAAATTAAATGAAAATCTTTAATGAATACGCAAAACTATATACATATGTAGGCGCACCATAATTGAGATGGTCCAACTCCCTAGTCTCACTCTACAACTAAGCTCATGCCATATCTAAATCAAAGACCTCTCAAATACATCGTCGGTGGAAAGGTGAAAAATGCCATTTTCATACATAAGCAAGACATGCACAATTGGGCACAATGACCAAGAGAATGGTAAAAAGTGTGTTTGAGATTGTATCATGGATGCTTTTAAGGATTGTATCATGGATGCAAAAAATCTCTTCATTAATCCTTGACTCATGATTGCTATAATACTTCTTTAGTCTTCTCATGTCATTTGTTGCACTTCTTCACTATTTTGGACTGAGTTTCAACTATGTATTTGCCTTGACTTATGACTATACCTAACTTTGTCCTATCTTTGTAAGCTTCCTCTTTGAATTGTGGTTGTAGCTTTGATAATATCTTTTTAATGTTGCACTATTTGTCAGGAGGACAACTCGTAATGCATGTTTATTAATCCCCATATGAAACCCTTTGTTCCCACAAATCAATGCTTTGAACTTGACTGCAACTTTGTAGTGATCACTATCTTTGTACATTAAGCTTGCTACTTTCTCAACTTTTGATATATTGGAGCCTCCTAGGATGGTTTCTATCTTATAGTCATAATACCTTTCTATAATTTGCATTTTAGATCACTACTCAATGATTATATGATGTCTTTGTCTTTTGAATTTGACTCTCGAGATTGCTCTATTTCTTCACCTTTTGAATAATTTTGGGCCACTATTCAGTACTTTTATTACCCTATATGTAAAAGACCTTGCTCACTTCTTCCCGTACTTTTATATTGCAATATTTATCAGACTTGATATCATATACTTAATATCCAAAAGCATTTACAATTAATAGATTGAAAGTTTACATATATCTACATTATAGATTAAAAACTTATTTATCTATTTAGCAATTCTGAGTACTATTAATGTAGTATTAGATATTATATTACATTTAGCAAATCTGAGTACTATTAATGTAGTATTAGATATTATATTACTTTAATATAGAGGGAAATTTAGAGAAAGGAGTAGATTATAGCCTCAGGATTACCACTATACTATTTTGGTGAATATATATAATATAATTAGTTGTTTTTCCTTTGCATACGTGAACTTTTAGTAGTGGGGAAAGAAGGAGGAAACAAAGACTGTTCTAGATTCTCTTCTATCATAGTCATGCAAATGTTGCATTTGAGGGGTATTTCCTTCCTCATTTCCTCTCACATCAGGTATGTATCTATTTCATATCTGACTGAAATGCAGAGGTTAATCATGTATCACTAATTGACTATGGAAATATTACTCATTAAAAGAAAAAGTAAAATGAATTGAAAAGAATCTTGCTCTGATAGTTGTGAACATACTATCATGCCTAACTATGATTATTCTATCTTGCATAGCCGTGTAAATTCCCCCTTGAGCAGTCGATGTATAGCTATTGCATGTTCATGATCTTTCTTGTTAAGATAAATTGTAGAGCCTAAATGATTTACTCATTCATTATCAAGTCTTGAACTTAAGGAAGATAAATTTATTCTCAAATATAAATCATGATGATATTTTGTTACAATTCATCAAATACACTGTCTTACCTTATTCATAAGAAAATTGAGTACTGCATTCATATCTTGTGCATACTATGGTTGAGTAGTAACCTTAGAGAATTCACTCTAGAATATGATTGCTAGCCTACAAAGGGATAATAGCTGAGCATTGGAGCTATTTTATGTTTATTTGTTTTCCACTCTTAACTCATAGTTCAACTGAATATGGTTCATCTTGGAATCAATGCACATCGGTTATAATCAGATTATAACCAGTCTCCATGGTTGCAAGACCTGAAGAAGGATTCTTATCATCAATTAGATGCATACTTTTGGGAATATACAAAGAAAAAAAAATATATTAGAACCATATTTTTTGTGGAGTCATAATATGATGTGTTAATTTAGCTAAATAAGGGAACCAATTTTATATTAGGTTTAATTCCATGATGATAGTTGAAGCTTGTTAGAGATAGGGGATTTGTAGAAATTGACTTATAGGGTTATGTCAGAATCCCATGAAGGTCCTTGTAGACCATTAATGTCAGTAGACATGAGACTGTTATGTAACGAATTGGATCAGCTAAACCTAGAAGTTTTGTAACCAATGAATGAACTGACTCAAGTGTATGTTAATTATCTTATGATGGTCATTTATGACCATTCTTCTTAGTAGACATCAAGCAGTTTGCTAAATAGTTGGTTAGTAAACCAGTGAGTTAGTTGGCTCAAGTGTATGCTATTTATCATATGATGGTCGTTAATAACCATTATTGTTAGTACACATTAAGTAGATGGCTTGTTTAGATGGTTGGTAGCTAGTCAGTTGAGCTCAAGAATTGGATGTACAATTCGAGCAAGGGAGGTGAACACTAACAATGCATTGGTACTTGCAATGTTAAAACCTTGGCCAAGATGGTGATGCTTTATATAAGTGATTGTTAGGTCACATGAACTAGATACACCTACTAGTCAGATGGTCGTAGTAGTTAGGGGTTACCTATAGTGTGTCACTGACTAGTTGCGTGTAGGTTTTGAACACCAAGATCAGATTGCCAGATGTAAAAGAGACCCAATCCTTAGAATGCACCCTCATGAAGGGTTGGGTCTCTTCCAATTGGAAGGGGCATGGGAGATTGGCAAGTTTACGATTGAATGGAGAAGCCCTTGATGATGCTCTCCCTATTCCAAACTATGTCAAGGCTTGATACAAAAAAATTTAGTTGGAAAGTTAAATGAATTGTAACCTCTGAACCTTTATCTCTTCCCTCAAAAATGAAACTTGCCATTTGAATTCCTTTCTCATATTGATTAGCTTAATAATATTTGTTCAATGTTTTTTATTGTTAAAAGATTACCTTCCTTTTAGATAAATTAGTTAGATTCTTATTATGTTGAAGAATATTTAGTTAGTTTTCTCCTTCAACTGAAGTAGTTATGTTTTATTTTGAAATGCTCAAATTTTTATCTTAATATAGATCACAATTTATTTTATTTAAGTATAGAATTAATGGAATATTACATATGTTATCAAAGAAACCAAGTTCGATATTGAACCTCAAGCTTTCCATCTATAAACAAAATTCTATAAATATGTAGGTGCACCATGGTTGAGATAATATGTAGGCGCACTATATACAAAACTATATTCGCAAGTAAATATTTTATTCAAATCCACAATATGAAACATAGAGTTTTACTGGAAGAACACAAGTAACCTTGTCTCCGTGAGATAATATCACAAGCAACTACCTATAGAAAGATGTAGTAATCCACAGCATATACACAAAGGAAAGATGACTGATTATATTATGCATGTTCACAAAATGGTACAATAGTAAGCCTAAGGCTATATTCTACTTCTTCTCTAATGATCCTTATTATTACAAAAGTGCCCTCATTTATATGAGGGTATACATTGTCACCAAGCATCGTGGCTTTTCAGCACATAACTATTAATTAGCACTTTTGTTAACAAACTGGGAGATAAACAAGTTCAGGATTTCTATGTGTTCAATGTACTTATCATCTTTATAAATTAGAATGTCATTTTTTAGAGTCCTCGTGTCACTTTCTGTTTGGAAATGATTGGATAGAATATGGTTAGCACAAAGTGACAATTCTTTGTCCCAATCAAACTCTGCTACTGCTCAATTCTTCACATCACTGAACTCTTGTTTCCATTGTTCCAACGATACTAACTCACCATTACTATAAAAAGAGGGCAAGATAGTATTATTTCCTCGAGAACTTTTCCTATCGATGAAGACCCTCTCTGCTTTCTTCGATATCTTTTGTCAATGAAGTTATTATCTTTGATGAGTCCTTTCTTGAATTCATCGGCGTTTCCTTCCTTCGATGGCTCTTTTGTATCGATGAGACATCACTGGGTTTCATCGATAATAATTATTTTTTTTGATAAAAATTATCATCGTCGGAATTACAACAAACACCAAGCTTTCAATCGACGATGTAATATATAGACATACATCATTGGCAGAGTCCATTGGATTGTCATATTTCTGACAGGCATGGCATCGTCGACCAATCCGATGCCGAGTTTTTGACGGTTGATTTTGTCGACACTCTGACGAAAAGTCATCGCAACTCTGACAAACAGCCATTGGAAATCAGCTCCAAATTTACTAGTGTGAGCAATGGCAATTGACTTCCCCAATAGAGCAGCAATTTGCTAGAGAATATCCTCCCACCAAAATTCCAACATCTTGGTATACTAGAGTGTCAAGAGCGATTCCTAAGGCCATGGACACTTATCTCACACTTGTCACAGGCTGATAGAGATGTGATTGAGAGATGTGGGTTATCCTCTTTACTAGACGTGCCTTGATCTATCATTAACTGGGGGTTACTGACAACTTTTCTCGAGAGGTGGCGCATTGATACAAACACCTTTTATTTGGCAACCAGTGAGATGATAGTTACACTAGAGGACTATTATCAGATTCTGCAGATTCCTATGGTTGGGGCTTTGCTACCTTATGTGCAAAATAAGGATGGTGGCACAAAGGCTCTGCACCGTATTTTTCAGGATGATGAGATTAGTGGCTATGAGATCCCATGGAAGGAGTTTTTGGATTTGGGTTACGCTCCACTATCATCAATATTAGCAAGTTTCATTGGTGGTTTCTTGTGTCCCGACCATAGGTCGAAGGGACTAGTCATTTGATAGATAATGGTTCTGGAGGATGTAGGTTTGCATGGGGTTCTACATGTTGGCCCATCTATACAAAGAGCTCCACCAGGTAGTATATTTGGGATACACTAGTCTATCAGCTAGGGTGACATTATTACAAGTATGGGCATGGGAGCATATACCAATATCGAGACCTCTTGCAGATGGGGATAGGCCAGTTGGTCGGGCATATGTTAATGGGTATACAGGTGTAGTTGTCCAGCATAAGCTGGGAAAACTATAGCACTTGCGGAGGGTATTGGATGACATTGACACCATCATCTAGAGCCCATATATGGATTGTGAGGTGTGGGTGGAGGATGGGCTAGATATGCCCTATGTATATATGTCGAGGTACCTTATTGGGTGGATGCCCTTTATTAATGAGTAATTTTTTGCATAGCCACATTCATCGACAGTATGGTAGACAATAGGGGATACCATAGGGAGCCTATTTGTATGCTCGTCGATGACAGGATGTGCCAGAGTGGGGGCCTACCTTAGATAGCGGAGCAGCTGTAAATGAGTACATGTCCCTGGTGGGATAGATTTGGGATTACGGGGTAGGGGTAGTGGATGCTAGGATGACAGAGGAGTTCTCAGGCTACTTTGGGGCACATATTGTGGCACGCATATCTAATTCGATAGAGCTATTGCCAACTTTTGATTATGAGGAGGAGGAGTAGCCATAGAGTCAAGGGCGTCCTACATAGAGAGAGGAGGATGAGGGAGAGGAGGTAAGAGAGGGAGGTGGAGGCAGTGATGGAGGAGATAAAAGTGGAGGTGGTGGAGGAGGTAGAGGTGGAGGTGGTGTTGGAGATAGAGGTAGAGGTGATGGTGGAGATAGAGGTATATGGGGTGTTGGAGGTGGTAGAGGAGGTCTCATTCTTGGTGTGGGTAGGGGTGGGAGGCTAGGTGTGGTGTTAATTGCTATGGGAGGGATAGAGGATGATAGGTGACCTACCCAGAGGAGGATATTTGATGTTATACCTCTACTAGTACCTTAGACAAGGACAGGTGTAGGTAGGACTATGATATAAGTACCCATTTAGTTTAGGGTACCCATCCACTGACATGATTCACAGATTAGAGCGCTACAGGTCTCGATGCAGGAGCTACAGGCATAGGTGTTAGCACAACAATGATAGATTACGTATCTTTAGGAAGAGAGGGATATAGTAGTAGAGAACCAGAGCCGAGAAGAGGCCCTTGCTGACAAGTTAGAGAGAGCCTCACTTGATGCCCCACTCCGGGACACACTGAGAGAGATACAGTACTTGGCCAAAGAGGTCGCGTATTGTAGGTTATTATACAAGGAGATGGTCCCTCAATATCATAGAGCTCCTAGCTATGTTGCAGTGGCATCCACTCAATTTGGTCATAGTCATACGAGGACAAATAGAAGAGGTGTTACGGGGCCTACCTGATGTGATCCATTTGGTGAAGATCTGGGAGCTGGGACATCTACTTCCAGACCGTCTACCTCAAGAGATAGTCATACCTGAGAGTCTTATCTTTGTTGCATTTAATCCCTTTTATTGTGCTTATAGACATGATACCCATTGTACATTTCGACAGTTTTGAGATATATATGGCATTGATTTTCTCTCATCCACATGTGATGTGTTATTGATGATGTTATGAGTTATGATGCCATTATTTGATATGATGATACTACGAGGATGACTAGATGCTTATATAATAATGATGTTATTGATCTCTTTATGTTGATTATTATATGATGATGTGAATAAACTTATCGGTGCAACTTTTGATAGAAGGTCTATGAGGGTAGATGATGTCAAGGACATAGATGTTAAATTTGTAGCAATGGTTATTGGTTATAAGGTATATCAGTCAAACTGGTTAAACTCTGTAGCCGGAAACAACATTTTGGTTGCTTATCAAATGGTAAAGGAGGATGTCCATTATGATCTATGGAGTGTAATGCTAAAGGAACTCATGACTAGCTTGCAGAAGATCAAGCAACACAAAAAGAATACTTTCTGGTATGGTTCCTTCATCATTTGTTTAGTATTTTACTTTTGGGGCATTGTTCCCAATTTTGGAAAGACTTAGTGGGCTTTTCACCACTCGGTAGCAACCCAGATTGCTCAAATTTTGGATAGACAAGGTGATAAGAATAAGAAAGTGAATCTATGGGAATTTTTCAAAACATTTTAGGAGAAAATGAAGAATAGGTCTCGAATTCCTAAATCTATAGTTGAGAAATATAAGGACACAATTTTCTTTATGGTAGATAAAGATGAATGTATGATGGAGGTTGTACAACCCAGGACTATATGGATAATGCCTATGGGTTATGATGTTAAGGAAGCTACTCTAGTTGTCTATGCACAACACCTTTTGCAAGCACTAGTAGATGAAATGGAAGAGAAATTTGGACCTTCTAAGGAGAAAGGACTTAAAGTTCATCAGGGAACATGCAGCTCCAGAAATCCAAAAGAAGATGACTCGACTAGTAGTTGAGACGTTGATAAGTGAAGGTACTGACAGATCTAAGGTTGAGAAGCATGTTCAAATTTTGGAAGAACAGAGGAAGAAAGAGTTGAAATAGAAGAGGAAAGAGGAAAGGGAAGCCCAGAAGGCAGCTCAAGCCACACCCAATGTGGTCTTGGTTACATCAGAGACATCCAAACAACCAGAAGATGAGTTTTCCAATCACACACTGATAGAGCCACCCAAGAAGAAACCTAAGGTGACCCGACAATATATGAATTTCTTTTGAAACAGAATCAGATACTGAGATCAAGGAGGTTCCTAAAGAGAAATGTGTTTTTTCTAGAGTGGTAAGGGAAAACAAAGAAGAACAAAAGTCTTAACCTATCAAGGAAACTCCTCAGAGGCTAAAGATCACTATTGTACATAAGAGACACTAATCAGAGGAGCAATCCAAACCTGAATCTAAAATGAAAACCAGTAAGAAAAAGATGAATGCACAAGATTTGATAGAACCGATTGTAAATGATGGTAATTTAGATAACATTTCTTCATTCCTTGACAATTTTGGTGAGGAGGGCAAGAAGCAAATAGAAGAGGCTATTCTTTTATATCCTGATTCATTTAGTAGGGCATTGATAGAATTAGAGAAATTTTTTCCGAATGAATTATTTGATAGATTAGAGGTCAGAAAGATACACGCTCGGTCTTTGGATAGACAAATTAAGGAGACTGAATTGGTCAATCTTTGTCCTTCAATAACTCCTCCAAAAATGGATGATTTAATCAATAAAAAGGGATCATTATCATTCAATCCCAAGTTCAATGTTAACAGTCTCATGTTGGACAGACTTGAAGAAATCATAAAGGAGACAATTTATATATGGGTGAGAGTTCTTTTGGGTCTTGGCTATGAGTTAAGATCCAGTTTTGTACAATAACAAAACATTTAGTTACCTAAGGATATGAAACTGACCGATAAACCAATTGTAAATACTGAGAAACTGGCAAGCACTCAACTAGATACCACTGTACTGGTTACTAAGTCCCATTTTGAAAAAGAAGACATTCCGACAGATAATGTACAAATAATAGAGGATACAAAGGCAGATGTGTATAGGGATACAAGTGTAGAGGATACTCAATTTTTGGGTGAGGCACCAAGTGGTGAGGCCACCAGTGCAAAAGAGCTAAAGGATACAATGGTTATCTTTGTGGTTGATAAGGGTAATGAGACTATGGTGGATCTCTCCTTGGGCTTGCAAATTGGCATTTTTGCCATAACTAAAGGGAATTTACCACAAGTTTCCATCAGTTTTGAAAAACCCTACCATAAGATGTCACCAAAAGAGAAGATTTTGGCAGCGGCGGCTCTTCAAGCTCAGGCTACTTAGAAATTGGTTCAGGTAGAGTCAAAGGATAGGAAATTGATTGAGCACAGTTTTGAGGTTTTGAACCAGTTAGTCCCAAAATTTCAAGCTCCAAATGGTACAAGCTCTTTGGGTAAATTAGAGGAAATCATTGATTTTATTCCAAAGGATTATGATTCTTTACTAAAGATTTCACTAGCAGAGGCTAAAGAAATTTTTGTGGTGGCCTAGAAGATAACATTTTGTAAATGATTGAGATGGACAAGGAGAAACTCCAGACCTTCTTGTAGTCCATTGATGCAACTTTGGTTGAAGGAGGTAATGTTTATAAGACTTGTCTAGATTTTGATAAGTTAACCAGCTCCATAGACAAGCAACTGTCTGACTGTAGGAAAAACTTAATTCAAATTTCTAACTCCTACAACCCAGTAGTCAATTTGACAAACTCTTTGGATGGTCCCATTATGATGGTTATGGATCAAATTTTTGAATTGGAGAAGGATAGGGACAAAATAATAAGGAAAGCAAATGCGCTCCAGAATCTGATTGGTCCCCAACTTGATAATCTACTATTTCATAAAACAGAGTGTATTTCTAACTTGCAGAAGGAGGATCCCACTACTTCGGAAGAAATAGAATATTATGCCAAAATCTTGAATGGATTCATCTCCATTCTTGAATCTCTTAAGAATGGTTAGGACACTTATTTTTCATTTTTGAAGAATATGTATGTTTATATTTTGAAGTTTCAATAGAACTGACTCATGCCTATAACTATAAATAATTCTTTGTGTGCACCTCACTTTGTCATTGATGTCAAAGGGGGAGGAATAAGTGAAAAATATATATATATATATATCTTAGGGGCAGCATCAAGTGTACATAGAAGATTCATATATAGGACAAAAGGTTACATGAGATTCAAATTCAGTGGAAATTCCATGGATGGTATCATTTTTCACATGAGTGTTGCCATCAATGCCAAAGGGGGAGATTGTTGGCAATTGACACTCATCTGATAAGGTTCATGGCATTATGGGTTATCATTGATGGCAAATAATCATCTCAGGGTAAATGGTTTCATTGTTTGGTTAATCGACATGCATTACACTAATCAGTATTGGTATTCATATTGCTTTACACCAGCATCGATACTGGCACCGACACTCACTTCATAACTAGCTAAGTCCAGATCCTGGTAACATGTATATGGAACCCAGTAATGGACATGACCGAGCTAAGGAAATGTTTTAGTCCCGATTATGTATTCATGGATATTGGTTGTAACATGTGATGGCCAAAATGGCCATTGGATATATGTTTGATTTTCTCCAGTAGCTGACTTGTTTATATTTCTTGTTGAAGCTGACATAATTAAGTTAGAAGGGTATTTAAGAAGATCACCTTAGTGATAGATCAGATGCGCTAAAATGTAAAGAGAACTTTTGATTGCGATATTTCAATGTTTTAGTATTCTTTTTGGTATGTGATTGGAAGCGACTGTGTGTAGTTTCACATGCACGTCTTAACTGGTAGTAGAATAGAGTATCAAAAAACTGGTATATAGAGGAGGTTATTAGAGCGTTCACTGGAGCCTATCTAGCATGGTCAGATACTATTTATAAGTTCATTGTTAGTTGTAAACACTTTGTAATGTTTTGTAAGTCAGTGAGACTTCCTATATTTTGTCTTTGAGCAGTGAGCTCTAGGCGGTTGGCCTTTCTGCATGTGCAAACCCTCTTATGTAATATTTGTATACCTTGATCAAGTATATAGATATTGTGGGTTACATCCCCACCGTGGCTTTTCCCTTTGTAGGGTTTTCCACATATAAATCTTGGTGTTATGGTGTTTCCTTTCTTTGAGTTATTTTGTGTATGCATTCTAATTTTATTTATTTTTAACCGGTTATTAAGGAATAAGTTCAAAACTAACTTTACCTGTAGAACACTAATTCACCCCCCACCCCCCCTCTTAGTGTTCTTGGATTCCAACACCCCCAACCCAAAAACTAGAGACAAGAAATCTATCCAACCACTCTGACATCACTTTTGGCCCACTCTGTCTATTAGTCCAAGTAAATATTCCATTAGAGGGTTTAACATCAACAAGATCAAGGCAATCTAAATTTGCCCAGAAAAGATCTAACGAAGGACGCAACCTAGGCAGCCCCCCTCATTTCTCATCCAAACACAAAATAGAATTGAAATCACTAGCTAAGATCCAATGTAGATAAGGAGCACAAGACCTAACATATTGGATATGGGCCCAAAGCTGGATTTTGCCATGAATGTGAATCAGAGCATAAACATTACTAATCAAAATAGTCTCACCAAATTCTAAAATCAAATCCACCACAAAGATAGATAAATGGCTAGAGATCCACCAGTGAGGAACAACCTTACGTGGATCCCAGAAAAGAGCCAAACCTCCAAAACTTCCCCTAGAGTGAATACACTGACACTGACTGGAAAACTGAATACGAGGAGCATATTGAAGCATGAACTCTACCTAAAGATTTGTCTCTTAAACTTAAAATATGTAAGGTGAATGAACCACAATTAAATCCTAAATAGCTTTCTGATAAGAGGTTCTATTCAACCCCCTTGCATTCCAAGAAAGAATAAGCATGATGAAGGTTGAGAAAATTGGGCATCAACAGTCTTAATAGACCCAGATTCCACTAGAAAATCCCCAGTACATTTAATCTTGTCCATATCCTTCACGACCAACTTTAGATGAATTAGAAAAATGGCCCTTCTTGAGAGGGTATTGTAGCACCCCTAGATCAGGAGCCACTCCCGGATCTTGAGTTGAAGACAACACCTCCTTAGTAAGGTCTGCTAAAATAATATCATCATCCAAAGCAACAGAAGTAGTAGAAAGCCTAGAACCCCCATTCTCCTAAACCCTAGAATTATCCTTCACAATAATTGCCTAATCTAGCCCTATATCCATACCAATGGTCCTAGATGAAATCTCAACATGAATCCCCTCCTCCAAGGCCTAATTATCCAAGACCTCAAAATGATTGAATTCTTGATCACTCTGTCTATCCTTGAAGGCCTGCTTCTAACCTCTCCCCTTAGGCTTTGGCTTAACAAGAATAAAGTCATCCTTATCATGCACCCCCTTAGCCATAGGCATTTTTCCTTTAACACCCTTCTCCACCAAAGGTCCAGAAGAAGGAGAAGAAGAAACCCCAACCTTTCTGGATGTCGGAGGAAATTGATGCTAAAGGTGTCCATACTCATGACAAAGATGACATCGAAAAGGAAGGGACTCATAATCCAACTCTTGAACCCACGAAGCATTGCTAATACAAATTTCCAAATAATCCGACAATGGATTTCTTAAATCAATTTCAACACAAATATGAGAAAAAGAAAATACCTATTTATCAAGAGTATTTTGACCAATGGCAATCGACTTCCCCAACAGAGCAATAATTCGGTAGAGAATATCCTCCCACCAAAATTCCAATAGTATCCATGGCAGACATACCCACATCAGAACCCATGAAGGCAAATCCTCTACCATATTAAATCCTCCATGCACGGGATTCATAAATAAGCCAAAATTATTATAAAAATATGACCCTCTTTCAAAAAACTCGATTTCTATCTGAAACACAAGAAAAATCAACCAAGAAATAGCCATTCCTAGCCACCAAAATATTAAAATCACTCTTAATCTGCCAGGATTGACGCATCCAAGACTCCAAAGCCGAGAGAGGGACATGAATACCTAGGAACTTACAAATCAGGACATGCTGGCTCCAATAAGTAAAGTTCTCCTGTACTGATTCGGGAGAGATAACCAGGACTGGTCGATCATGACTCCTCAGCAAACAACTGTTCACTATCTTGAGCTTAGAGCTCTCACCCACAAAAGAGGAATCTGAAACCCGTGAATGCAAATTTGTAGAGTAACTTGGAGATGGCTTCGCACCAGTAGCCACCAATCTTTTTGAAGCCTTGGCCATTCCACCACACCCCAACCATGAGCCTCTCGCTAACAGAAGAAGAAAACAAGCAAAAAATCCCTATGGAGCCCTCAACACAACAAAAATCAACCAAGACAACAACCTCCACTGACCACTAAACCCTCAACGTCCAACAAAATACATCACAATAGGCATAAATGAAAAGGGAGGGACCCCTCTCCCCGACATCGCCAACCCTCAAACACCCCACGCGTAGAAGAAACAAGGACAAATCAAAGGCCCATGATCCCTAGCCCCAACACTCAACTTCGCTCCTCATCACATAGCTCCCAACCTCACTCGCATCTTGATGAGTCAATATAAATGTGTTAAAGAAATATTGATTTTTCTTTATCTTGGGTTTATTGAATCATTCAATGTAATGATAAGAAATGATTGGAAATTGCGGTGTTAGGTAAATGCTATACTTGCAAGAAAAAATAGCTAGTAAAGGAAAACACATTGAGTTTGAAATTGTGGCCTTGTCATCCATTTCAAAAGAAACTTACATGGATAGGAGAGATTATTCTAGGTACAACATGTAAACTAAGTGTTTTAACCATCAATATTAGGTTTTAAAAGGTACAATTTATTTTTAATGTAGTACAAAATTTCTTTCTTTGATTATCAAGCATATAATGAAATTATCACATTCATCTTATACAGAATCAAGCATATCAAAGTCTCCAAATATAGATAAAAATAATTAATAGAAACTTAATCAACAATCTAATACCAAAGAATTCATGTTTCAATGACATTGGAAGTAAGAATATTAATAATAGTGAAGAACAAATATTAATAACATTAAAGAAGTGATTATCAGTATTAAAAAGCTCCATATATCTCTATTGATGAGTTAACATCCCTAATCTAATAAATGTATTAATCATATAAGAAAAAGAAATGCAATGATTTTTTATGTCCTATCTCGTGATTACTACACTAAAATTGACTAACTATCCATATGACATGTAGAAACTTAAAAATTAGAACAACTCAATTTTTAACCTCTTCCAAACAATGAATTCTTATGTCAGTATGTTCTTCATTAATATCCCATTAATTTTATTCTCTTGTGGATCTCATAACATTGAATATTCTGTAAGAGAAAATTTATGGAAAATGAATATATGACGATATAACATTACTATCAACATGCTATATGACCATTTTTTCATTTTTGGAGTGTATATTGCAACTTAAAAATTTATTGAATCGCATGTATTAACATTGTATTTTTTTTCTAAAAGCGTATATATGACACTTCAAATTATTAATAAACCATAAAAATTTATAATTGGTAATATAAATTATATAATATTTTAATATATAATATTGATATATATATTTATTTTAGAATGTTTAATATAACAATATAGATTTATTTTTAAAAAGGTAAGATATATTTGTTTCTAATTTTATAATGTTTTAATATAAATTTTGAAAATAGTTTCTATTTTTTATATAAATTTAAAAAACTTAGTCAATTTGTTTTTTTAAATATTTTTAAGAAGTGTCTCAAATATCAATTTAGAAACTTGTCATAACTAAAATGCTAAAATATAAAGTTTTCTAATTTTTAAAAAAATTTAATATGAATTTTTAAAATTATTTCTATTTTGTATATAAATTTAGAAACTTAGTGTCAATTTTATTTTTTATATATTTTTTATTAAATTATCTTAAATAAAAATTTAAAAACTTGTCATAATATATTATTATATATTATTTAAGATTTTAACATTTTTTTTAGTAAATTAGTAGTTATTAATTGATTATTGATCATTTAATATTAATCTATTAAATGTTTATTGTATATATATATTAATTGATTTATTTTTTCACAATTATTATTTTTCTTAAAATATCAAATGAAAGACATTGAAATTAACAAACCGTCATAAAAAAAAATTGATACGACATGTAAGAGTGACCATCAAATTCCAGACCTGCTCTGTATGAGGCATATCTATTATACAAATATTCACCTTCAATCCTCCTTTCATATCTGTTTAGGGGAATATAGCATAAAATTCTTTTACCTAGTTGTTTGCAAATAGAAAAAGCAAGATAATCTCACTTGGCTCTTAAATCGGAAAAGCATAATGCCCGACAATCCCTTATCTTTTAAAATTATAATGCGCAGCCATCTGTTGTGTACAAAGCACGAAGACATTTTTTATTAAAAATTAAAATATAAAAACCTTAAAATGGACTCCCGAAATAATGGGTAACAAAGCATCGTACGAAAGAACATGTAAAAAGTTATAATAAATTGTTGTTAACTCAGACTTGATAACCACGAACATTTGGAAAACATAAACAATATAGATAGTGCCGGCCGCCGTCAATGTTTCCCATGTTTTTCTATATTGAGCACCACCGGATGTCAATAATATTTACCTCTTTTACTATTAAAAAATATCATTTACAGACAAACGTATTAAGACTTTTCCCTTGAGCTGTTGATATCCAGGAGTGAAAAAGAATGTTTACATTAAAATGTTATATATATTGAGTTTGTTTTAGGAAAAAGAGGAATTTCGAAATAAGCAGTGACAAATTGTATATACATGAACTTGTTTTATGCCCTCGTTAAGTTATAGCAAATTCAGGGTAAAACTGAAAACAGCAGATGACCGTTTTTCATTACTTAGCGTTCTTAGAAACAAATAAAATGTAAATTATTTATTTATGTTAACCATTGAGCAGATATGCCTGACATTTACTCAGAAATTGAATGGAAGCCCTGGAAGCAAAATTACAACTGTTCATGTAGCCAATATGACAAAACAAAAAACAGCCGAATGGAATGAGTCCTTTTGGGTTAGATCATCATGTAATAAATGCTATATCTCTAGCTAAATACATGATGAAGTGAAAATATTTCCTTATATTGAGCAACAGTAGGAAGAAACATAATACATTATATCTAGTTAAGAAGAAACATAGTAAAAGTAGTCCCAGATTTGGCACTAAGGAGTTGTAGGAGGATTATCATGCCCAATACCTGGACTATGATCATTCACATGAACATCCTCCAATGCTTTCCTTATGCTTACATAACTAGTTTCATAGCGACTAACATGAGAATGTGAATGACCATTTTTTTCATTAAAAATGACTGAAAGGCCTTCTGGATTTAAACTATTCATTCTCTCTTTGATCTTTGCAGCTTCTGCTTCTAGTTCAGCTTTCAGACTGTAAATTGTTGGAAGAGGGCTGCCCTCTCCTGTGAGCTTACGAGCATCACATAAGGAGAAGGAATGAATCATACAAGACATCAACAGGATGAGGGCTACAAAAGAAAAAGTATGAGTGAAAAAAATCTTCATCCTGCAAATAAATCTCAACTAAACTTGGAAAACATAAACAATGAAATCAAGAATGGAGAAAGCCAAATTTGCTACTTAAGATTGCTCCATAGGTTGGTCTCATTTATAGTCGTTCAGGAAGATATTCTCAACTATAAAATAATTTGAGTCTGTGTATACTTTGCAAAACGATTGGGCGTAACTATTTTGCTGGATCGTGCTTTGACTTGTCCTTTCGTGTTTTGTTAATTTCCACTATGAAAACAACAGTTTTAGTGCAACAAATAGGGTCTAAATTTGATGGTTCTATGGCTGTATTTTATTTTTTTATTTTTTTAATATAATTAATGTTTTTTAAAAATTTTATAGAAGAGATTGTAGAAAAATATAGATATAATTTATGATATTTGAAAAAATATATATATATTTTTATATATAAAGACATTTTCAATAAATGATCATCATCAAAGATCTGTTTGATAAAGAATTTTGAGAATCAAATTTGGTTCCTGCTTATGAGTTAACCAAATAAATTAGAAATGTGTATTCTAATAGTCATAGTTTGAGATTCTCATAATTAAGATAGTAGCTTTGGTTGAAGGGACCTATGAATTTCAAAATTTTAAAAAAGTCTTTAGGAAAAAAAGGGAAAATAAGGAGAAAATTTTAAATATATATTAAGATATATTAATCGTAAAATCTAAATTATTTACATTTAATATTTATATTTTTATTTATTTTTAATAAAAAAATTTCAAAATAAAAGTTGGTTAAATTCTTTTCTAAATTAATAAGTGTTTCTAAAAGGAGAGAAAGAGAAGACAAACTTGTAATTTTCAATTAATACTACATTTTAAAATTACAATGGTCAAAATAACATATCGATGATTTTAAATTGTGTAATTTAATCCCTCACTAGCCATTGCAAGGTAATTCAAGAAAAAGATATTTCAAACTTCATGCCACAATGCCATGTTTACATACCGAGACTAATTCATTTAAATCATCAAAAATTCTCAATAGATCATGCATATAAGAGTATCATAATTGCATTCGTTTACTTCAATGTTCAAGGTATATTATATTTTCTCCAATTGTTTTCAATCTTGAAAATTTCATTAAAGCTATCCACATAAAATATTGGGTAAGGAGGATATAGCCATCACTTTGGAAGTCCTCAATTGGTGCTTACAGGCATGATTGGTCTTTAAATATAGGTGGAATGAGCTAAGATCAATTTACAATCTTTGCTAGTCCCTTAGTAATTTACTTCTATATTACACTTTCAATTTGAAATGTTAGATTTCTTTTACATTCATATAATCAATCCTACAAGCTCAACTATGAACTATAATAAAACTTAGACAATTTATAATTTCTAATATGATTGTGTAAGTAGAACCCTAATAATAAGTACATTGAAATATCCAATTATAACATCATTTACATACATTACAACCTTCCGTTTAGTTTAGTGTGGATGCCTTTCTCCTTCTCCTTTCAAGATGGGTGATTTGGTGGGTTGTTGCTTCTGATCATATTGAGTTTTTTTTATTAGAATTACTTGTTGGATCCTCGTCCTTGAAGGGGTGGTGTTTGACTAGAGGTTATGTTCTACTCAAAAGACAATGTGCAAGAGCTTCTCGACTTTGGTTTTTGTTCTTCTTTTTTCTCCTCTTCGTGTAGTTAGCTTCTATTTTCTTCTTTAACTACCACTGTATCTATTTCCCACCTCAGTTAGTCTCTATCTCTCAGTACTAGTTGGTCTTCTTTGGGTTGTCTTTCTAAATGTTTGGTTTTCTATGGTCTAAATCAACTTCTTATTGTTTTATATTCTTATGGAAGCGGGCTATTGTTCCCTCTATTCTTGGGGTTTATTATCATCCCCATCCTTGGCTAGTTTGTCTTAGCTCTAGGGGATACTAGAAGTTGGTGTAGGGTTCCTACCTAAAGTTCTCTGGTCTCAAAATGCAATTCCTTTATTTTAGGATTGGGACCCCCTATTCCTGTGGGTTCATGGCTCTAGTCAAAAGCCTTTCTTTCTTACAAAGGGTTTGGGCCTTGCTTGTATCCCAATTTACTTAATTACAACTTATTCCAACATTCAATCATTTATTTTAATTCTATATAGATTAATTGACTCTAGACCATATATCCTATTTAATTAATCTATCAAATTATTTATATTATTTAAACAATTTACATATTAATGAAACTTTTTAAAAATAATTTTTTCTTTTTAAATATATAAAATATCTAACTATGTCTAATAGAAAAATTAAATTGTGATCTCTTGAATATTATCTTGTCACAATATTTTTTCCATATCATCTACCCATTATAGCAATGGGTTTCCCACCTCATAGTTATTAAATACAATGTGGGCCTCCTCACGTTTTTATCGTCACTTCCATACAAATGAGAATTATATTCTAGTTGTATCATGGACCGGCCTCATTTCGCTACCGTTAATTTACTTTCCAAACGGTCAGGCAACTGTCTAAATAAATAAATAAAAATATTTTTGCTTTATTATCCTCATTACATCCATTGTTTTATGAGGCACCTATTAACGAGAGTAAAGATGATTATTACATCCTCTTTCCCCTCTTTTGTTTGTGCTTGACATTACGCCAGCTTAAGACGCTCCCAGATCATTCAAGGAAGGTTAATTAGCATTATATTTTTAGTCGAATTTATAGTTAGACAATATATGAGTAATGAAGGTTTAAAGCATGTAGGAATATAGATGAGAAGAAATTTTTGATTAAGAAAACTCATATCAGCAAAATGGTATGCTGCATTTTTTATAAATGATTTTTATCAAAATATGAAATTTTATATAATTATAATGTTTAAATTATTAAAAAATTATATAAATTATTAATGTTTATGTCAATTTGAAAAGCGTGTACAAGGGTTATCAATGAATAAAATAAATCTAATGATTATGTAAATCATCTTACTTTTTTTACATGTTATTCATCATTTAGTATGGAATAGAAGAACAATTACAATTTTGAAACCATAATTATTTTTGTGTGATAAACATTTTGATTTTGAAAGCTAAGTACACTTATTTGGGTTCTAACATAGAATCATTTACCATAGTCTTTGTTATCTGCACCTTCCTTAACTAATACTATTATTTTCAAACGACTTTACATTGTATATAATTAGTTAATCAATAGAACAGAGAATGCATGCTTTTGAAGTTATGAAATATCAACATCATACAACTTTTGTTGAAAGATGCTTTGATATGGAAATATATAAGAGAATTCTAATACAATTTAAGTAAATAATGTATGCTATTGGTTTTATCCATACAATTATCGTAATATTTCTTTCATTTGGAAAAAATTGTTATAATGTGTGTTACTCATCATTTAAATCATGCTTCTAGTGGTCCAATATATCATAGTGAGAATAATGCTACCTAGAAGCAAGAGATAAAGCTTCATCATTGTAGCGTCATAAATTGAACACCCCTAATTAGGGTTGCCCAATTTCATGCTTAGGTTTGCACCCACCTTAGTATGTCCCATTGCATCTTGCATTTATAGGATTCCCATTTTGTAGCACCTACTTTAGAATGTCCAATTGCATCTTGCATTTATAGGTCAGCACTTGCCTTACTATTATTGAGTGCCTAGTGACAAATAATAAGGTTCTTAGTATACATAGAGTAAGATTTGTTGAAGTTCTAAATGTGCTACTGATACTTCTCTTTATTTTTCCTATTAACACATTTAGGATTGCCTTACACACCCCTTGGAAAAAATATATTATGTAATACATTCATATTCATTGGACTAAATAATGATTCATCTAAAAAAAAAGACATTAGCCAACAAATTATCATTGAATTATTTTTTATTATCTTTTATTATAATAAAAAATAAAATAAACTCAAATGAATTAAAAGGTATATCAACTTGCATCAAAAGATTTGGAGTGTTTGATGAACAAGGTTATCAATTTAGTGGTGAAAATAACTGTCTCAAGGTAACAAAAGGAGTTTGGGTTGTACTAAAGGGAAAGAAAGTTGACAATCACTATAGGTTGGTTGGACAAACTAACATTGGAGAGGTTAATGCAGAGATTGACTCATTATCAACCTAGAATCAAAGGCTAGGCCATATGAGTGAATGAGGTCTTAAGGTATTGCTAGACAAAAATCTTCTCCCAGGTGCAAAATCTAAAGATTTAAGTTATTGTGAACATTGTTTTTTTGGAAAACATAATAGACATATTTTTTCTAGAAGCACTACCAAAAGAAAAGATGTATTGGATCTAATTCATTTAGTTACTTGAGAAGCTCTTGTAACATCTATTGGAGGTTCATCATATTTTGTTTAATTTATAGATGATTATTCCCATAAGGTGTGGATTTATCTTCTCAAGAAGAAATTTGAAGTGTTTTCTTATTTTAAGAGGTCTAGGGCTCTAGTAGAGAATTAGAAAGGTAAGACAATTAAATGTCTTAGAACTGATAATGAATGCGAGTTTTGTTTAACAAAACTTAACCAATTTTACAGCGAGCATGAAATTTCAAGGCAGATTACGGTTGCTAGGATACCGCAACGAAATGTTGTTGTTGAATGTATGAACCGTACAATCATGGAGCAAGCCAAATGTATGTTGAGTACTGCTGGTTTGGAGTACAAATTTTGGGGTGACGCTGTAAATATAGCTTGTTTCCTAATCAATAGATCTCCCACTACTGCTCTTGATAATAGAGTTCCAGAGAAATATGGAAAGGTAAACCAGTTGATTACTCATTCCTCTATATTTTTGGTTGTAATGCTTATGTACATATTCCTATAGAGAATAGAAATAAGTTGGACAAGAAGTCCACAAAATGTATTTTTCTCGATTATGTAGAAGATACAAAGGGCTATAGATTGTTGGATATTGCTGCCCACAATATTATTGTTAGTCAATATGTTTATTTTAATGAAAAATCAATGCAAAGAGGTGAATAACAACAAGGTATGAAAGTTATTCTAATAGTGGTGAAAAAATGTGATGATCATCTAGATGTGCTTGATGAAAAACAACCAGGTGAAAAGCAACTAGATGAAGATCAACCAAAAGAACAACTAGTTGAGCCACATGGTGAATCATCATCTATTTTAAGAAGATCCAGTAGAGTAATCAAACCACATGTGAGGTACTCTGTTACTTGTAATTCTGCTTATGCAATACTAACTAATTGTTGGTGAACCTAGTTCATATCGGGAGGCTTGTGAAGTTGAATGTGTAAGCAAATGGAGAGTTGCTATGGAAGAGGAGATGGAAGCTTTGCATAAGAACAAAACATGGGAGCTTGTTCCATTGCCCAAGGGGAGAAAAGCTATTGGGAACAAGTGGGTGTTCAAGTTGAAGAGGTATTTAAATGATAATTAGTTAATCAATAGAACAGAGAATGCATGCTTTTGAAGTTATGAAATATCAACATCATACAACTTTTGTTGAAAGATGCTTTGATATGGAAATATATAAGAGAATTCTAATACAATTTAAGTAAATAATGTATGCTATTGGTTTTATCCATACAATTATCGTAATATTTCTTTCATTTGGAAAAAATTGTTATAATGTGTGTTACTCATCATTTAAATCATGCTTCTAGTGGTCCAATATATCATAGTGAGAATAATGCTACCTAGAAGCAAGAGATAAAGCTTCATCATTGTAGCGTCATAAATTGAACACCCCTAATTAGGGTTGCCCAATTTCATGCTTAGGTTTGCACCCACCTTAGTATGTCCCATTGCATCTTGCATTTATAGGATTCCCATTTTGTAGCACCTACTTTAGAATGTCCAATTGCATCTTGCATTTATAGGTCAGCACTTGCCTTACTATTATTGAGTGCCTAGTGACAAATAATAAGGTTCTTAGTATACATAGAGTAAGATTTGTTGAAGTTCTAAATGTGCTACTGATACTTCTCTTTATTTTTCCTATTAACACATTTAGGATTGCCTTACACACCCCTTGGAAAAAATATATTATGTAATACATTCATATTCATTGGACTAAATAATGATTCATCTAAAAAAAAAGACATTAGCCAACAAATTATCATTGAATTATTTTTTATTATCTTTTATTATAATAAAAAATAAAATAAACTCAAATGAATTAAAAGGTATATCAACTTGCATCAAAAGATTTGGAGTGTTTGATGAACAAGGTTATCAATTTAGTGGTGAAAATAACTGTCTCAAGGTAACAAAAGGAGTTTGGGTTGTACTAAAGGGAAAGAAAGTTGACAATCACTATAGGTTGGTTGGACAAACTAACATTGGAGAGGTTAATGCAGAGATTGACTCATTATCAACCTAGAATCAAAGGCTAGGCCATATGAGTGAATGAGGTCTTAAGGTATTGCTAGACAAAAATCTTCTCCCAGGTGCAAAATCTAAAGATTTAAGTTATTGTGAACATTGTTTTTTTGGAAAACATAATAGACATATTTTTTCTAGAAGCACTACCAAAAGAAAAGATGTATTGGATCTAATTCATTTAGTTACTTGAGAAGCTCTTGTAACATCTATTGGAGGTTCATCATATTTTGTTTAATTTATAGATGATTATTCCCATAAGGTGTGGATTTATCTTCTCAAGAAGAAATTTGAAGTGTTTTCTTATTTTAAGAGGTCTAGGGCTCTAGTAGAGAATTAGAAAGGTAAGACAATTAAATGTCTTAGAACTGATAATGAATGCGAGTTTTGTTTAACAAAACTTAACCAATTTTACAGCGAGCATGAAATTTCAAGGCAGATTACGGTTGCTAGGATACCGCAACGAAATGTTGTTGTTGAATGTATGAACCGTACAATCATGGAGCAAGCCAAATGTATGTTGAGTACTGCTGGTTTGGAGTACAAATTTTGGGGTGACGCTGTAAATATAGCTTGTTTCCTAATCAATAGATCTCCCACTACTGCTCTTGATAATAGAGTTCCAGAGAAATATGGAAAGGTAAACCAGTTGATTACTCATTCCTCTATATTTTTGGTTGTAATGCTTATGTACATATTCCTATAGAGAATAGAAATAAGTTGGACAAGAAGTCCACAAAATGTATTTTTCTCGATTATGTAGAAGATACAAAGGGCTATAGATTGTTGGATATTGCTGCCCACAATATTATTGTTAGTCAATATGTTTATTTTAATGAAAAATCAATGCAAAGAGGTGAATAACAACAAGGTATGAAAGTTATTCTAATAGTGGTGAAAAAATGTGATGATCATCTAGATGTGCTTGATGAAAAACAACCAGGTGAAAAGCAACTAGATGAAGATCAACCAAAAGAACAACTAGTTGAGCCACATGGTGAATCATCATCTATTTTAAGAAGATCCAGTAGAGTAATCAAACCACATGTGAGGTACTCTGTTACTTGTAATTCTGCTTATGCAATACTAACTAATTGTTGGTGAACCTAGTTCATATCGGGAGGCTTGTGAAGTTGAATGTGTAAGCAAATGGAGAGTTGCTATGGAAGAGGAGATGGAAGCTTTGCATAAGAACAAAACATGGGAGCTTGTTCCATTGCCCAAGGGGAGAAAAGCTATTGGGAACAAGTGGGTGTTCAAGTTGAAGAGGTATTTAAATGATAATTTGGAAAGATACAAAGCTCGGTTGGTGGCAAGGGGTATGCACATAAATCTAGTATTGATTTTAAAGAAAAATTTTCACCTATTGTATGGTTGAGTATGGTTAGAGTTGTTTTAACTCTTGTTGCTAGTGTTGATTTGGAGTTAGAATAGTTAGATGTTAAAACAACCTTCTTGCATCAGTCTTCAAGGAGATTTATATGTACTAGCTTGAAGCTTTTGAGGAAAGAGGCAAAAAGAATATTGTTTGTAGGTTGAGAAAATGATTGTATGGTTTGAAACAAGTCCCAAGGTGTTGGTACAAGTGGTTTGATTCCTTCATGACCAGTTTGGGTTTTAGTAGATGTGAGGCTGATCATTGTGCTTATGCTCAAAGGTACGATAATGGCAATTTAATTATTCTACTACTGTATGTTGATGATATGTTTGTAGTAGGTCCCAACATGTATAAACTCATCCATTTGAAAACTCAACTTGCTAGAGGGTTTGAGATGAAGGACTTAGGTAGTGCAAATCAGATTCTTGGAATGAGGATACATAGAGATAGAAATGACAAGAAATTATGGTTTTCATAGAAAAATTATGTGGAGAAGGTTTTGTAGTGCTTCAATATGTAGAATGTGCAACCAGTTAGCACTCCATTTCCTGTTCATATTAATTTGTCTTTATAACAGTGCCCTAGCACAGAAGCAAAGAAGACATAGATGTTTCATGTACTGTACTCATTAGCAGTAGGAAGTTTTATGTTCGCCATGGTGTACACTAGACCAAACATTGAACAAGTAGTGGGAGTTGTTAGTAGGTACATGACAAATCCTGGGACTGATCATTGGACAACTATGAAATGGATTCTCCAATATTTGAGAGGCACTTTAGATGTTGCTATTTGTTACAGTGGGAGTAGTCTTCAAGTTAATGGGTATGTGGATGGAGATTTTGGTAGAGACACAGATAAGAGAAAGTCTACAACAAATATTGTTTTTTCTTTAGTTGGAGGTGTTGTTAGTTGGGTGTCAAAGTTGCAGATAGTGGTGGCATTGTCTACTACTGAGGCCGAATATATGGCAGCAACATGGGCTAGCAAGGAGGCAATCCGGTTTCATAGACTTGTGGGTGAATTACAAGTAAAGCAAGATAATATGGTACTACATTGTGACAGTCAAAGTGCTTTACACTTAGCATGAAATTCAACATACCATTCCATAACAAAGCATATTGATATTCAATATCACTTTGTTCGTGAAGTGGTGGAAAGAGGACAAATCTCTTTAGCCAAGATTCACATTGATGTTTAACCCTACATATATTATGATGAAATGTATTAGTAGAGAGAAGTTCATTTGGTGCAGAAATTCTCTTGGTCTACAAATTATGTGATGATATGCGACATTGGCAATGGTCTTTTAATAGAGGAATTATTCAGAGTTTGAAATTTGACTTCAAGTGGGAGAATGTTGGAATGTGAAATCCAAATTGGGCTCAGCTTGCAGTGGTTGAGTCATCTTGGATTCCCATCTAGCAGTGGTTGAGTCATCATGGCCTTTTTAGCTAGCAATAGTTGTGTCATCATGGATTAGTCCCAAAATCTTTTTGGGAAACACTATCAATAGTAATTTCGAAATGTGTTTTACATGTAGTTTTGTGAGTCATACTTACTATAGTTAGTAAGTTGTCTTCAATTAGGACTCTACAACTCGGTTGTTTTATGCTCCTCGAAGTCATGTTTTGATGTACAATTTTTTAAGATTGTTGTAACTCTATAATTTTTTACAATCAATACGAAAGATAATTTGCCCATAGTTTTTTACTAATATTATTTTACCAGGTTTTTCCACGTAGATCTATGTGTTATGCAATATTGTTCGTCTTTACAGTTTTCTACACTCGTTATTTTTCTCACATCAAAAATTATATTAAAAATTTTAGTATTTATTTTGCAAATACTCGCTTTTTATGCACTTTCATATCTTTTTTGCTGGGAATCTAGCATGAACTTCCTCTACCAAGTTGTTTGCAAATAGAAAAACCAGGATAATCTCGCTTGTCTTTTGAATTTGACGATTTCATTCGCACTCCAATTCTTCTAAGCATAATGCCCGACAATCCCTTTCTAAATTATAATGGGCAGCCATTGGTTATGTGCAAAGCATTAAGACATTTTTTTATTAAAAATGAAAATTTCCGAACCTTAAAATCCACTACCCAAAGAAAGGCCAGAGAAGCATCGTACTAAAGAACATGTAAAAAGTTATGATAAATGATTGTTAACTCAAACTGGATAACCACGAACATTTCGATGCCATAAACAATATAGATAGTGCCAGCCGCCATTAATGTTTCCCATGCTTTTCTATATTCAACACCACAGAATTTCAATAATATTTACCATCCTTTCTATTAAAAAAATATCATTTACATACAAAAGTATTAAGACTTTTCCATTCCGCTCCTGATATGCAGGAATGAGAAAGAATCTTTACATTAAAATGTTTTATATATTGAGTCGGCTTTAACAAAAAGAGGAAATCTGAAATGCAGCAGCGACAAATTGCGCATTCATAACCCTGTTTGATGTCCTTGTTAAGTTATAGAAAAATCACGGTAAAACTGAAACAGTAGATGAACATTGTTCATTACTTATCTTTCTAAATTAACAAATAAAATGTAAACTGTTTATTTATGTTAACGATTGAGCAGATATGCCTGACATTTACCCAGAAATTAATTCGAAGACCTGCAAGCAAAATTACAACTGTTCATGTAGCCAATATAAAAAAATTAACAGCCAAATGGAAAGAGTCCTTTTGGGTGAGATCATCATCTAATAAATGCTATATCTGTATCTAAATACGTGATGCACACACACTAATAGCTTATATAAAACAACACTAGGAAAAAACATAATACATTATATCTAGTTCCGAAAATACATAGTAAAAGTAGTATCAGATTTGTCATTACGGAGTTGAAGGAGGATCATCATGCCCAATTCCTGGACTATGATCATTCACATGAACATCCTCCAATGCTTTCCTTACACTGCTTACATAACTCTCATCACTACTAATATGAAACTTGGAGTGCCCATTTTTCTCATAAAAAATGACCGAAAGGTCCTGTGGTTTTAAACTATTTATTCTCTCTTTGATCTTTGCAGCTTCTTTTTCAGCTTTCAGACTGGAAATTGTAGGAAGAGGGCTTCCCTCCTCTGTGAGCTTACGAGCTTCAGTTAAGGAGTAGGAATGAATCATACAAGAGATCAACAGGATGAGGGCTACAAAAGAAGAAGATGAGTGAAAAAACTCTTCATCCTGCAACTAAACTTAAAAAACATAAACAATCAAATGAAGAATGGAGAAAGCAAAATTTGCTGCTTAAAATTGCTCCATAGGTTAGTCTCATTTATAGTCGTTTAAGAAGATATTCTCAACTATAAATTATTTTGAGTCTTTGTATACTTTTCAAAACGATTTGGCGTAACTTTTTTCTTGCATCGTGCTTTGACTTGTCCTTTCACGTTTTGTTAATTTCCACTATGAAAACAACATTTTCAGTGCAACAAATAAGGTCTAGATTTGATGGTTCTATGGCTTTATTTAACCTTTTTTTATATAATAATTGTTTTTTGAAAAATTGTATCATACAAAAAGTATTATTTTAATAGTTTATCTAGAAAAAGAAAAGATTGTAGAAAAGTTAGGATATAATTTATGATATATTTGTTTAAAAATAAAATATATTTTCATATATAAAGATATCGTGTGATTTTTTGTTAAGAAATTTGAGAATCAAATTTAGACCTTACTTACAAGTTAACCAAATAAATAGAATGGTGTATTCTTATATTGAATTTGAGTTTGATAATTCTCATAATTAAGGTAGTAATTTTAGTCAAAGGGACATATGAATTTAAATTTTTAAAAAAGGTCTTAATTGAGAAAATGGATGTAAACATCCAAGTTCTTTATATTTTATATTTGTGCTTTTTATTCAATTTTAATAAAAACCTTTTCAAATAAAAGGTGGTTGTATTTTTTTTTAAATTAATAAGAGTTTCTAAAAGGAGACAAAGTGAAGAAAAACTTATAATATTTCAATTAATACTACAATTTTTAATTATAATGGTGAAAATAACATATCAATGATATTGAAAATGACCATGTTTATCTTTTGTGTAATCTTTAATAAGTAAGATGGTGTGTTTGGCATAGAAATTTTGAAATAGTATATTCTATTAACCTACTCCAATCATCTTACGTCAACAAGATCTAGATTCAATCCTATATACAGACATTAACCATAACAATTGAGAATGACAATTATTAAATTGATCTATATTATCTACAAGGTTCAATCTAAAGTTTGAATTTTTAAAATTTTAAATTGTGTAATTCAATCCCTCACTAGTCATTCTAAGGTAATTCATGTAAAAGATACTTCAAAACTCATGCTATAGTGCCATGTTTTAGTTATAACACTAATTCATTTAGATCATAGAGGATTCTTATTAGATCATTCATTTAAGAGTACCATAAGTGCATTCTTTAACTTCATTGTCCAAAAAATACTACTTTTTCTCCAATTGTTTTCAATCTTGATTTTTTCAAAAAAGCTATCAACCTACAATGTTGATTCAAGGGGACATAAGCATCATTTTGGAAATCCTCAAAACTTATAGATATGACTGGTCTTCAAACATAGGCACAACGAGCTAAGATCAACTTACAATCTTTGTTAGTCCCTTAGCAATTTACTTCTATATTTCATGTTTAATTTGAAATGATAGATTTCTTTTACATTCATATAATCAATCCTGGAAGCTCAACTAAATTATAATAAAACATAGTCAGTTCATAAGTTGTAATATGATTGTGTAAGTAGAACCATATTTTTTAAGTATATTAAAAAACACAATTATAACACCCGTTGCAACATATTCTAACATATTTTTTGTGTTCAATGTAAATGCCTTGTTCCTTCTTGTCCTTTTGAGGTGTGTGATTTCATTGACAGTTTCTTTTGATAATATGGAGGTTGTTTTAGAAGCATTACTTGTTGGATCCTCATCTTCAAAGGGATGGTGTTTGACTAAAAGCTATGTTCTACTTAAAACACAATGTGCAAGAGGTTCTCAACTTTGGTTTTTGTTCTTCTTCTTTCTCCTCTTTGTGTAGTTAGCTTATGTTTTCTTCTTCAGCTAGCCTCTGTCTCTCTTAGTTCTAGATGGTCTACTTGGCTCTTTCTTTCTAAACATTTGGTTTTTTGCAGTCTAAGTCTACTTATTTCTTCAATTTATTATGGTAATGGTTATTGCCCCCTCTGTTCTTGGGGTTTATTATGGCCCCCATCCTTGACTAGTTTGTTTTAGCTCTAGGTGCTACTAGAAGTGGGTGTAGGGTTCTTACCTAAAGCACTTTGGTCTCAAAATGAAATTCTTTTTTTCTAGGATCAAGAGCCCTATTCATGTTGGTTGATGGCTCTAGTCGAAAGCCTTTCTTTCAAAAAACATATGGTCTTTTATGATTTTTTGTAGTCTCATTGCATGTAATATCCCTTTGTTTCGCCAAGTTGACTATTATGCAAAGGGTTTGCGCCTTATATCCTAATTTACTTAATCACAACATATTCCAACATTCATTCATTTATCTAAGTATCACAAATAATTTCTTTTAATTCTATATTAAATTACATATGTATTAATTGACCATAAAATATATATCTAAATTAATTAATCTATTAAATTGCTCCTACTATTTAAACAATTTACAATGAAACATTCATTAAAATATATATTTTTGTAAACATACTTTTAAACAAATAAAATATCTAACTATATCTAATCTAAAAATTAAATTGTCATCTCTTGAATATTATCTTGTCACAATATTTTTTCCATATCATCTACCCATTATAGCAATGAGTTTTTGAGTAGTCATATCTCCTATTTAATAATTCGAGTGCTGTCTGATTATTTTAATTTAATTTGAAGCACATGACAGTTATGTATCAACCTTTCATTTTGACCCTTTACAAAAAAGCCGACAAAATTGGAAGGTAATCGGTTTCCCACCTGATAGTTATTAAATACAATGTGGGCCTCCTCACGTTTTTTAGGTCACTTCCATACAAATGAGAATTATATTTTACTTGTATCATGGACGAGCTTCATTTCTCTACCGTTAATTTACTTTCCAAACGGTGAGGCAACCACCTAAATAAATAAATATTATATTTCCTTTATTTTCCTAATTACATCCACTGTTTTATGAGGTTACCTATTAACGAGAGCAAAGATGCTTAGTGCATTCTCGTTCCCCTCTTTCGTTGGTGCTTGACATTAGGCCAGCTTAAGATGATCCCACATCATTCAAGGAAGGTTAATTAGCATTATTTTTTATGTTGAATTTATCATTAGACTATTTATGGGTAATGAAGGTTTAGAGGATGTAATGATATAAATGATAACAAAAACTTGAGAAAACTCATATCAGTAAGCAAATGGTATCTTGCATTTTTTTTTAAATGATTTTGTCAAAATTTGAAATTTTATATAAAAATAGACGTTTTCAAAGGCCTGCAAAAGGGTTAATCAATGAATGAACCAATTTAATGAAAACACAAATTAACTTGTTCCTTTTTACGTGTTATTCATCATTTTGTATTGAATAGAAGAACAATTACTATTTTACAATCAGAATCAGTTTTGTGAGAAAAACATTTTAATTTTGAAACCTAAATACATTTCTTAGAGTTCTAACTTAGAATCATTTATGATAGTCTTTGTTAGCTTCACCTTCCTTAATTGTTACTTTTATTTTCAGATGGCTTTAAATTGTATATTGCTAAAGGTATGAGATTTCCACAATCCATGTTATATTCTTATGAAATTTTTTGGATTCGATTGTGTGTACTTTTTCCCATCAACGTTTCAAATCACACTCTGTGATTCATCATCTTTGGAATTCTTTTCATCCTGATGATGACTCACGAAGTGTGATTTGAAACGTTGATGGTAAAAAAATACACACAATCGAATCCAGAAAATTTCATAATAATGTATATGGTTAGTTAATCGATAGGAAAGGACATGCATGCTTTTGAAGTTATGAAATATTAACATCATACAACTTTTGTCGAAAGATGCATTGAAAAGGAAATATATAAGATACTTCTAATTCAATTTTATTAAATAATGTATGTTATTGGCTTTATCCACACAATTATGGTAATATGTCTTTCATTCGGGAAAAAATAATAATAATATGTGCAGCTCATCATTTAAATCATGCTTCTAGTGGTCCTATATATCATAGTGAGAATAATGCTACGTAGAAACAAGATATAAATCTAAATCATTATTATATTAATTGAAACTTAATATATAAATGTTTTCTCTCCTTTCATGTATGATTACCCATGTTTGCATTGTTTGGCTTGATAAATGATGGGCCAACTAAACATATAACATTAGAGAAAGCACGTGTAATTCAATGATGAGTGGGAAGAACAGTGTTAAGGTTTTTGGATGAGAAGAAGTTGTAGGGGACATGGATGAGGGTGATGATGATGGTGATGGTCATGGTTTACTTGTTCACTTGTCTTGTAGTGTGGCCTTCTTGTGGGTCATTTTGGTTCTATGGTGCATGACAACATTGCCTTCTATGTGTTTTCCTATTTTGGTTTATTGGGAGGTTGTCTTGTTTCCTTGCACTAACTCGATTTGGTTCATGTAGAGTGGGTTAAGGTCGAGACCCATGTGGGTTGTGGGCTTTGGGCCTATAGTTTTTTCTATATGGGATGTGCCTCCATTCACTTGGGGTGTAGCTTTGTTGGATGCCCTTGTTGCTAGTGATTGGTGGGCCTACTTTCCTTTGTACCTTCCATGTTGGAATTTTTTGGGTTGGGGATGCGAGTGCTCCTCAACTTCTTCATTCTAGGGGGATTTTGAGGTGGGTATCCCTCTTCTCGATTTGAGGTCTTTTTTCTCTGCCCCTACTCCATTTCATATTGTGCAAGGTTATGTTTCTACCGTGACCTTAGTGCTTCATTGGAGGTCTAGGGTTTGGCTTGTAGAGTTCTTTTTGGATTTATGTGGTTGCCTTTGTGGATGCTGGCAAGAGATCTATTCCTTTCTTTGCCTCTACCTTTTGTATTGGATCCATGGTTGGATGCCCTATCTTGAGGAGGAGCTCTATTTTTGGGGTTTTTCTTTTCAATGGCATCCTTCCTTCTAGATCTGGTTGGTCGCTAGTGATTTCTATTCAATTATAGTTTGGAGGAGGGAGATCATAGGGCTTTATGGCTACACATGATTCTAAGATCGACAACATCCCTTTTAAAGCGAGGTTTATTCTAGTAGTAGTTGGTTGGTGTTGGTGGCATGCTGAGGGCTAGTATCCCTATATAGGTTTTAACAAAGATAGCTTTTCTTCCTTGGTGACTTCTTCTGTAGTGGATTCTATTTTTTGGTTGTCACCCTTCTCTCCTTTGATCTTTGTGTTTGCCCCTTTTTCTCCTATTCTCCTTGTGGCTCTTATTGAGGTGGTGCCCACTAGGTCCTTGTCTATTGGCAATGGGCTTGTTGAAGTTGACCTTGTTACTAAGGGTTGTTGGTGATCCTCCCAAGAGGCTTTTGGGAACTTTTCGGTTGCCTTCGATTGCTATGAGCATGGGTGTTCATAGTGGGTTCACTTGTAAAAGGTTTTAGGATTCCTTTCAAAACATGATGCTTACTTTTGGTTTAAGCTTCTTTCTACCCCTTTCCATTCCTATGAATATGATTATCCATAGTGGTTTCACTTATCAAAGGTTTTTGGATCGCTTTCAAAATCTGATGGTGTTGTTAGTTTACTGGTTTCTTGGCTGCTTTGTTTCTAGTATAAGGATTTTTATTTGAATGATGGTTCGGGATTCCTTTCTAAACCCTTTAGTTTTTAAAATGTGAATATTTTTGTGAGGTTGGGATCCTTGTTCCCGCCAATTTGTTACTCCAATCAAAATCCTCTCTTTCAAAATTGGGTCTTTTCATTTTTTGTTTTGGTGGTCTCACAGCTTGTAAGTTCCTCCCTCTCATCCACTTGGTTTTCTGTTGTGTAAGACTTCAGGCCCACTCCCACTTTATCTATTCAGAACATTAGAGAAAACATCTAGGGATGTTACTCCCAACTATTGATGTATCCTAGGTAATGTTGCACTTGTGATCTAGGTACTATTTCGAACACAGTTTGTCCTCCTAATTTCATTTTGTCTTATTATTTAACCAAGGATAAGAAATATTAAGCATTGATGAAGAAGAAAAGGGAATCCTAGGAAAAGAAAAGAAAATTGTAATGATTTTTTATTCCCATGTTGAAAGAGATGAATAGAAAGAGAAAAATGCACTTCTTATTTTTTATTTTTTCCATCTTATTTATATAAATTAATCATTGCTCACTTATTCAAAAACTCAAAATTTATTTATTTATTTTTATATTTTCTACATATTTGCCTACACTCTATATCTACATGACTTATCAACTAAAACAATATTTTATTGATTACTTTCATTTAATATATATGTGATTTTACTAATGAGTTAAAGAAATAGTAAACCAAATTAAAATTGATGAGCTATAGGTGATTATCCATAAGAAGGTAATTTAGGTAATGAATGATATTCTTATGTAACAAAGAATCGACTAAAATGATAAGTTTTAGTTTATGTACAATAAATTCATAAAATAAATTACACCCTATGATATGTTTTATAAGGAAACTAATCAATTAGTATTTGTTGATGGTAATAGGTATTATATAGATAGATATATTGATAAAAAACAAAGATAAAGTAAAGATTATTATTAAAATTACTTGTTTTATCAATAAAAAATTTACAAACATACCTTTAATTAAAATAAACAATCAATTTCAATGATCAAATTATAACATATTTTAAAATAAAAAATTAAAAATTTAACAACACTTATCTTCTCATCCATATTCCCTATTTCCATCCATACTTGACAAAGTAAGCTTCTTAAAGCTTAATAGGTTACATCTTACATACAAGTTTTTTGGTAGCATATTGCCTTTATTAAATTAATATATATTAATTCATTTTATTCAAAATAATTTTAAGATACTTGATTAAATTAAGAAAATTGTTATTATTAAATTGCATAGTTGCTATATTTTGAGAATAATTTTTTAAATGAATTATATAGTTGGTGGGTCAAATTTCTTCTATTTTATTTATAGAAAATTTATCATATGAAATATTTCATTAATGATTAATGTCATTTTTTATTCAGAAGCATACAAATTTTAAACACAAGCCCAAAATTCATTGAAGAAAATAGATACTCATTTATTATGACTTATATTTAGTTTCAATAAATGGATACCCATTATGGATCAATATCCTCTACGTAAGTATATATTACAAATTAAAGTCCATTAATAACATGTGTGTATGTGTGTATGTCAATTATAACTAATACTTGTCATATTTATATTAAAATAATTTGCTTACACCTTTTTCTTTTTTAGAGGCTTGTAAATCTAATCTAAACCTTAGACTTACGAATACAATATTATGATAGAAAATATTAATAAAATAAAATTCAACAATATCATTTAAATGACCTTGTAGATTGTCAATGTACTAATTACAAGTACTTGTATATTTATGTGTAACAAATTGAACAAAATAAAGGTAGAAATCCATATTCTATTTGATAATCTATTAACACATGCATGATTTGATGGATTATAGTATGAAGCTTAGTAATTTAAATTACATACTCAAATGAATAACAATTAAATTATGGAGCTATGTACTAATTTATTTTTGGAATGTTGATGTAGAAGACAAGAACAACTATTTTATGTCCAAGAAAGGCTTGAATAGTGATCTATGGTCAAGGGCCCTACATGTAGGTTTTAATTTTCAAAAAATAACAATAATAAAAAGAAAAAGTCTTTGTAGATAGTAGGATTTTTTGAATAGAAAAATTATTTACTTATTCTTCTACTATTAACATCAAATAATAATTTTGATGTTGTAAAAGGAAGATCAAAACTAATTGATGTTTTCTTCATAAATAGATACTTTAATAGAAATGCTCTTGATCTACAACTAGAGTCATCATGAAATTAAAATTTGATATAGAGTTCAAGACTAATACAAATAATAAATGGATCCCTTTAGAGAATTTATCATAGCTTGGCTATCTTTACGTCCACGTGTAAACTAGGGTTTCAAAATTGTGTGTTAGATTTTGAGTCTAATTAAGTCTAGAGATGATGTTTAATTATCACAAATCCTCTCCACGATCTCAGTGTATTCTAAATCGACATGGATTATATTCTAGATAGAGGATGTATCTTTGAGATTATATTTGCTAACACTTGGTTTGTCTTGGCTAGTCATGCAATAACACTAGATTGACATTTTCTTGGTGGAGTTGTTTGCCAATCTAAATTTGTTTCTAACAATAAAATGATACATGTTGTATGTAGGGTTTCTTTTTTTGTTTTTCTAGTTTTTCATAAAGATAAATGTGTTTTACAGGGACCTGAAACCTAGAGTATTACAGACCAAGGCCAGTAGCCAAATAGACTGAAAAACTAAGAAAAACAGGGGACAAACCCCACATAGACTGAAAGCCAAAAAACAAAAATAGCTAAACCAAAAAACATGGCAAAGCACTCAACTAAGAGAGTGCATCAATTTAGTATTTTTCTGAATAATCCTCTTGTTAATTTTCTCCAAATCCTCCATGATGAATCTGGAGGTTCCTTGGTCTTGGCTCCGTCTCCTAGTTCTAGTGCAAGGACCCGAGCTATTCTTCCCACCAATATCACTCTCTCCACCCTTTGATGCAATCTTTTTTTGCTTTTCCCCCAAGGGAGGGTCACTCGTGATGGTCCTGGTTCTATAATCAGTCATCATGGCATTAGTTTTTTCCAAACCATTAACACTATTGCTCATAGCCTGCCTACTGATTTCCACCAGATTGTTCAGGTTTTCCTTGATCTCACTCACATCCTCTTCCAACTTCTCAATTCCGCACTCTTTGTCAACCTTCATAGTTTCCACATCCTGGGAAAATTTCTAGATCATACTCATGATCTTCTCGGTTTTATTGGGCCCAAGGGATTCCTTGAAAGTCAAAACAATTCCTTTAATCCCATCTTTTAGGGATCCAATTTCCTTCTCCACCCACTTCTAGCAGTTCTCCTAACTTCTAGTAGTCTCCAATAGAACATTTTCCATCACCTCCTCCTTTTCTTTTCTAGTTGATGATTGCCACAAAAATTATTTTGACATAGTTCTTATGGATTACAATGGCATTCTTCATTCTTTTGTTGTTTCTTTTGGGTTTCCTATTGACCCTAATGATATTGTCCTTTCTAGTCATTTTTATTCTTTGGCTCAATGTTGTTTTTCTTGTAATGATGGATCTACCTAGATAGTTGTTTAATACAAGAATAAATTCACCAACAATTTATCACATTCTTATGGTTGGATGTTAGATAAGAAGGCCCAAAGCTCTGATTCAATGTAGGATATTTTTTATTGGCTTGAGCTCTGCTATCATTTTGTTGGTTGCTTTATTTTTCTATTTATGTGACATGTTTAATTCTAGTCTAGTTTTGGTCATTCATGTTTCTAATCTGTAATGGGCTCCGATAGTTCCCCACTTATTTAATAAAAAACACTAGATAATATTGAAACATTTTTCGCAATGGAAGAAAGGTATTGACTATAAAGATATTAATGACTAGTATATGCACTCTAAATTATCTAGGATAAATTGAACTGAAATAGGTACAAGATAAATGTGAAATTTTTAAAAAGAAAAAATTTATGACACAACAAAAAATAAATATATTTCATCATGTAAATAAAGACGTTGAAGATCCATAAAAATTCAAAGAAACATTGACTGTTCCTTAAAAAACCTTTCGTTCCCTGGAATTCCAAGTCTTCTCTTGCAAGTCCCATTGCCATAGCAGAAATTGTAGGCCCAATTGGCCAAGATTACATAAATTCATTCATGATTGATATCAATAAGTGCAGGTTTCCAAAGCAGAGGTTTTGCCTTTATTGTTGCAAAACAAAAGAAAACATACAAATTAGGTGTAACAAAATCATTGATTGCAATGTATGGAAAGATTATCTGACAATTTCAACAGAAATAATTTAATCGATTCTATTTTTATGCGCACATATAAATAAATGCATTCTGATCAATTTTATTAAGATTATAATCAAATTTACAACCTGTTCAATGAATAACGTCTATCAATGGTGAGAGAGAAAGAACAATTAAGTATTACAATACAGTAATCAAAGACAAAAACAAGCAATTTATGAAGTCTAGGGTTAAACTCTTTGAAATATACAAGCTCCTATATGACATTATATTTGGACTTTAAGTCTCGTGTCTAATTTTTTTGCACGGTACATATTTTCAGCATTTTTCTTTATAATTGAGGATTATAATAAAATAAAAAATAAAAAAATCTTAGTGAAGGTCAAGCATAGATTAATATTGTCATCATAGATTGATTGAATGTAATTTCTTCTGAAATTGATCAATGCAATAGAGTCTTTACAAAACCAACAACAATTAGATCTTATGAATTGTATATATATTGTAAAACTATAAACATTTTGATGCACTGCAAAATGGACAAGGTTAGTCTAAGATAAATAACACACACACAAGAAATCGTTAGTGTTAATCAATCAAAAACTAATCTAAATAGGCATATCAAAAGAGATACTAAAAACATGAAAGCATATTTAACTAAAGAAGCAAATATGATGAGGCATCTCCAAATACCTCCTAACATTCTCTTAGCTTCTTCTCCTTTGTTCCTCTCCTCTCCAAGTTCCAAAATAGTGTAGCTCTCAGCAACTTTTTGCACTATGGATGCTTATGGATGATTGGGATTTGAGTATTTTGCTTCAAATGGGAAATGAAAAACTAAAATACTAGATGCTATTAAAATGATTGATTTTAACTAAAATAACAAAGATATTAGTTTGCTATGCTAAATGCTCTCTAAAATGCCTATAGGTTAAATGCATACAAGTTTTCAGGATCTAGATTATGAAGAAATAGGCTCTATTTATAGGGAAAATGGAGCAATGGATGGTTGAGATTGAGCAATCTTAACAAGGGTCAGGATTGAATGATTTCAAATCCATGTGAGGGCTTTCAACCCAATCCCAGGATGACAAGTGTCAATGTGAGATAGGTTGAGAGGGGAGGGAATAAGCATTAAATGCTTGATATGACCTTGGGAGTTAAAGTCAAGGTTAGTTGAATGAATAAATTCTTTATTCAAAGAATAAAGCTTTTATCCAATTGATAAACTTTTGTGCAAATGTAAAAAGGATAAATATGGTCAAAACAATAAATGTTTGGGGAGACAAGTTTGAAATAACCATAAATGGTTATGTAAGAGCCATAAATGGTCATGTAAGAGCCATTAGTGGTCTTGGAAGACTTTGGGGGTTAATTTGTTGAACACACAAAGCATTAAATGCTTTTCAAAGACTTTTGAAGTCTTTGAGAAGTGACTCCATTTTTCTTAGCAATGTGGCAATAATTAGGGGATGGATTAGGCTAATTAGGAAGGGGTTAGAAGAATCTAGAAGGAGATTTAGGAATGCAATTGGATTTGGTGGGTGAGGGAAAATAGGATTTTATTAAAATAAAAATTCATTTATTTCAATAAATGTGTGCAAGTTGCATTTGTAGGAAAATGCAAGTGGGGGGGATAATTATTTAAATAAATGTTTTTATTTAATTTATTTAAAAGAGAAAAAGGGGATTTTAATTAAATAAATAGATTTTATTTATTTAATTGATTGTGAATTTGATTTAATGAATTAATTGAAATAAATTGAATAATTTATTTAATTAATAGAAGAATGTTTGGGAATAAATTAATTAAATATTAATTTAATTAACTGATGGCTAGTGGATTTTAAATCAAATAAATAGCGAATATTTATTTAATCAATCTGGATAGATTTGTGTGACTACACATTCAAAGTTGGAATATTTTTAGAAATCTTATTTTCTTTTGTGCATATTTTTCTTAATTGTTTTAATAGTAAATCTAGTGATTTATTTATATTTATGAATGGTAAATATTTTTAAATTTGTTATTTTTCTACATATTTTACATAGATTTATTAAATTCAATACACAAAATTCCAAAATATTTAGTACAACTTACGATTTTATAAAAGTGAAAAAAAAAAATAGAAAATAAATACTCTTTTCAATTTTTTTTTGGTCGATAAACGGTCGAAGCCAAAAAATTTATTATTTTAAAAATAGAATTTTACATGAGCCCATTCGTGCGGGCACTGCTAGGAAAGAATAGACAAGAAAACCTTCGGTCTTGCCCTGGGCTTAATTAGCCCAGAAACCATACTATCCCGTATTTTAACTAAATTTGAATAGGCAGACATATTTACCTGTCAAATCCTTATTCATGCATCTAGCCGACAGTCCATGTCAACCTAAATTTGTCCCCACTGGAAAAAGCCAGATCGGATAAGCCAAAATGCTCCTTATCCTCATGTTCTGAAGGATTCAGCTTCCTCTCCAATACTTGTGGAGATTTCGATGATTCGTGTCGAATATCAAGTAGAAGAACTTTGTCATTCTATAATAAATAGAGATGCATCTCCATTTTCTTGGTAGGCTCTCCTATGAAAGCATATTCTTGTCTCGCTCCAATAGCCAAATAAGAAAAGTAGTAAGAAAAACAAATGTCACAATCCTGTATCAGTATATGGCTGTGTTAAATCTACCTTTACATTACGGTCTGAGAGTATTGTGATATTAAACGCAACTGCATCAAATGTCTTATTTACAACCAAGTCAATGAGGTCGCTATAGTTTGGGTTTTCTTTGCTCTCATTAGAAATCTAAAATTGATAGTCAAAATGACAATGGAGATTTTCCACAGCTCTCTTAAATACATCTATGGATCCCTCAAATTTTGATGTTTGTTTGACTTCATATGTTTATAAAGGAAGGAAACATGACATTTGATTGTACTCCCGCTATAAACTTTGGTATTGAAGATTCAATTGGCCACACAATCCCTGCTTCGTTCAATTTGAACTTGTTCCTTCATCCATGATCCCACAACTCTGATTGCCCTGCTTACTACATTGACAATGTAATGAATTTCAACAACCCATTTTTATTGAATCTTATGTTTCCACTAATTCCCTTGAAATTGTTGTTGATTGCTTTCTGAAACAGAGTAGTGCCTTCATCTACTACTCTTTATCATTATGAAAATTTCAAAATTTCTCTATAACCCTTAGATCATCCACCCACTAATTTTGAGCTCATCCTTCTACTGCTTCTTTGAATAGGGCATCCACTTCAGTGTTTGCTTTCCTATAGATGTGTATGCATGTATAATTATAAAATAGTGCCAATGTTGTCAAGATTTTGTCTAGCAATGCTTGTCGACACCAATTGGGAGTACTTGTTGACATAATAGCACTGATAAGGATCATAGAGTCCCCTTCTATTTCAAAATTTTCAGTTCCTCTTCTTAAACTTTCCTCAAGATCCATTAGGAGGGCTTTAAATTCTTCTATATTATTTGTATCCAAGAGTATGGGGATGGATAATTTGTCTTTGGTATTTCCTTTGTGGTCTCTTATTATGCAGCCAATTCCAAAAGCAACAGTGGATTACCTTTTGATGCACCATCAAAATTTAGTTTAAGCCAACCTTCTTTTAGAGGGGACCACAAGACATTCACTCTATCAAAATTCTTTTTCCTATAAATGGGGGAATTTTTAGACCATTCCACCTAAACCTAATTCTCCCATCCCAATCTGTAAACTCTTTTCTAGAATTGAGAATAAGAGCTAGTTTGTAATTAATGTTTTCAACAATCGAGATTTCAATGGAATTGAGGATTGACTCTCTATTCCTTGCCTTATTTTTAAAGAGTCTCTTGTTATGTTCTTTCCATATTTCCCATAATGGGGTCAAGAGACCATCTTTTCTTCTAATTGGCCAGCTTTGAAAAGGAGAAACAACATCATCAGGAAGGGTCATGATCCACCCAAGTTTTGCATACAACCATCTCCAACATTTCATTGAGAAAGGGCAGATTAGAAGAAGATGATCCACTGATTCCTCCTCTTCTTTGCATAAGATGCACATAGAGGGACCTTCAAATCCCATTATCCTGAATTTCTCTATTGTTAGATTTTTTTTTTTGGTTGCTAGCCATGTGAAAATGCTTTCTTTTCGGATGACTTTATTGCTCTAGAAAAGATTTTGAGGAATTATATCTTTGTTGATAGGGAATTGATTGGCAAGAAGATTATAGCCTTCCTTTACTTTATATTGACTATATTTGGAAGGGGTCCACACTAGTGAGTCATTTCTATTTCTAATTACCAATTGTCTATCCTTTAAGATCAGTTGGAGTTTGTCAAGTTCATTTGGAGGGAGAGGGAGATTATCTAGTTTCTTCCAGCCCCATGTAAGTGTTGGATCCTCCTTGGAGATTTCAATATAATCCTTAAAGTGAATACCCCAATTTTATTTTAGACATGCTTTTGTTGTCTAGATAGAGATTTGACTATCAATACTACGATAACCACTCAAGGAATCTTCCCAAAATAAATATTTTGAGCCATCATGGACATCCCGAGAAACAAAGTCTACCACTAAATGTCTGCACCTAGTGATAAAATTCCATATCCTTGATCATTTTGGTAGATTGTTAATTCTCATAAAATTTTTGGAAACTTCCTCCCCAATGTACTTGGATTGCATTAGTCTAACCCATCTAGCTTTAGGGTCCTTTAAATTTTCCCAAAGCCTGATTTTGAAGTTGTAGATTCTGGACACCCAAACCTCCTAAAGGCCTGGGATTGCATATTTTTTCCCAAGCTATTAAGGATATTTTCTACTTTTTCTCTCTGTTCTGCCAAAAGAAGTTTCTCATTTTCTAAATAAGGAAGGAGTTCATCCTTGCATTCAAGGCTAGGAAAGACATGAGATAAGTTGGAAGAGAAGAGATGACCACTTGAAGCATGACCAATCTTCCTACCCATGACAACTATTTGCCTTTCCATGAGTTAATGCTTTAATCCATTTTCAACTTAAGCAGATCCCACAATTTAGAATTCCTTAGACCTTTGTCTATTGGGATTCCCAAGTAGATGCAAGGAAGGTTACCCTTGTTACAGTCTAGAATTTGTAAAATCCCTTTTTCTGTAGATTGGGGGGTGGAGAAGAAAAGGATTTCAGATTTATCCTTATTGATAATTTATCCTGAAGCTTTACCATAGGAAATAATCAGAGCTTTAAAATCTGTTGCTTCACTCAATTTTGCTGGTCTAAACAAGAGATTATCATCTGCAAATTGTTGGTAGGTAGCCACAAAATAAGTTGTGATCTTGATGCCTTCTATAGTCTTCTGAGTGTGTAGGTTCTTGATAGCTCTACCAAAGGCCTCTGCCATTATAATGAATAGAAAGGGGGAGAGTGGATCCCCTTGTTTGATCCCCCTAGATATAGAGAAAAATCCTTCCAGCCTTCCATTGATAAGGACTAAAAATATCAGTGTTGAGATATGTTCAAAAATCTAATTAATCCACTGGACATTGAAGCCCAATGCTTGGATAATCTTGCATAGAAAGCGCCATTCCACACTGTCATAAGCCTTAGAAATATCCAATTTCAATAGCATGCCTACTCTCTTTGTATTTTTTAAATTATGCATGGCCTCTTGAGCAATAATCACCCCATCTAAGATGGAATGCCCTTGGAAAAATCTTGTTTTCTCTTTTGATATGATGCTATTAATGAGAGGTTTCAGTCTATTGGTAAAAACCCTGGAGAGAATTTTGTAAATTATGTTGATGACAGAAATTGGCTTCAAGTCCCCCAACCTAGTTGCCTTCTCTTTCTTTGGAATAAGGGCTATGCAAGTATTATTGCTTTCTTTGAGAATGTTTCTTGATCTTCTTGTAGTTTCTAAGGCTACCACTAGATTTGCCCCTTTTATATGCCAACATTTCTTAAAGAAGCTCATGGAGAACCTGTCTGGTCCCGAGGCTTTATCAGAAGGGAGTTCAAGTAATCCTCTAGACACTTCCTCTTATGAAAAGCTTTCATTTAGTGTCTTGTTCAATTCATAACTAATCACCTTGGGAATTACTGATAAAAAAATTCTTTTCTCCTTCAAATCAGAGCCATCATGATTGTTAAGTAGATTAGAGTGGAACTGGATGATTTCATTCTGAATGATCTATGGGTCCTCCACCATTTGGCTCCCTTGTGTCTCTAATTTGGTTATTCTATTTATTTTTTTTCTTTTCTTTGTAACATTATGGAATAATTTAGTGTTATTATCCCCAACTTGTAGTCATATCTCCCTAGATTTTTATTTCCTAAATATTTCTTCTTTGGAAAGGATGTCGTCATAATCTGCTAGCAATTGTCTTTCTTTTAAATAATCTACTTGAGACATACCTTACTTTATTACCTTCTAATTCAGATCCTCCACCTGGGCTTCCAATTCTCTTTTATTGACAAAGATGTTTCTAAAGTGGTCTGCATTCCATTCCAAAAGATTCCTCTTAATAAATTTCAGTTTGGACATAAAGCAGAAAAGTCCGGTGCCCTCAAAACTACCTTCATTCAACCACTTCTCTATTAGGGCAAGGAAATTCGGATCCTTCATCCATGTATTCTCAAATCTAAAAGGAGGTTTTGAGACACTGGATTCACCCTGGAGGCTTAGCAAGAGAGGATAATGATCGGACCCCGAACAAGGAAGAACTTTACAATCTAAGGAGAAGGGTAAGGAAGAGAAACCCCCCATCCAAAAAAATCAATCTATTTTCTTTGCTATATTACTGAAGCCAAACCTTCTGTTGTTCCATGTAAAAAATGAATCTCCTGAATCCACCTCAAGAAAGTCATTCCTCTCTATCCAATCATTGAAATCTTGGTGGGGTCTGCCAAGCCTGTGAAAGAAAAGCAAGTATGGATATACACTCCCCTAATGTCAATTTGTAGGGGAAAATAGGCTAGTGTTTACAATTTTTTCAACATTTATAGAATACGACACAAGCATGAGCATAAAAAATTTAACAACACAGAGATAGAACACAAAGTTAACGTGGGAAAACCATTTCGGGAGAAAAACCCACCACCAACAGAAAATAACTTTATTAACAGTATGTCAAATACAATAAAGTCCAGTTAGCAGACTTCCTCCTCTTTCGAACATTCGTTCCAGATAAACCAAAACACTTGGATCAATTATAGTCACAGAATGCTCAATGGCTATTACAGTTCATCAACCTTGAATTGGTTTTCATTTTGCTTCAAATACCAAACTAGTCAACCATTCATCTGAGCAACTACACCAATGGCTTGAAGTCTAACCATTTACCTGTGTTGGTCTGCATTCATGGGAAACACAATATCCCACATGCATCAGGAAGTCGGGTCGGTTCGTACTCAAATACACCACCAGGAACTTCTAATGTGACCACGATCTCATCTTTTGGACTTCGGTTTGAAGCGAGCATCTGTGGTCGGTCGCACCTTATCAGTCATCAGAAGACCCTCAACGAAGTTACTCCAATCTCTTGATAAAACCCGATCACCGAAGGTGACTCCATCGGGCCATTGACAAGACATATGAAAATGCTTTGCCGATCCCCAATAACAAGTAGATGACCTTATCAGCCCATCGGAAACAACATTGAAATGTTACCCTGATCTCTGATCACAAAGTGTAAACCCAGAAGGAAGATCCATTGAAGATCTAGCTCTCCCGATATGCATTGTTATCCTGATTGCTGACATCAACCTAGTCACCAAAGGAAAATTCATCGAGTATCAGTGTAACCCCAAACCGTAACCTCCAATAGGCAATGACAACCCCGACCACCTAAGGTAGATCCATCAGGTTATTGGCACAACACCCATGCAATCCTCCGAATAGCCAAAGTTACCTTGATGACTGAAGTCGACTTCGTCGGGGCATCGGGACAACATCAAACCTACTTCTCTAAGCTCTGTTACCTACTCAGATATGTCAAGTTTGTTGGTAAAGGTTATACTAATAGATATTCCATCAAGATAGGTCACTCTGATCAGTTTGAACACAAATCAAGTTAATTTGAGGCACATATTTCCAATAAAAGCCCACTTGACAAGGAATTCATTGAACTGATTACCATTTTAGATGCTACTGAGAATCATGGGTATCAAGACCCACAAAATTAGAACACCATGTGAACTTGTGAATGCTCATTGGTTTCATCAAGGCATCTGCAACATTTTCCAAAGTGTCTACCTTGTTAAGATAAACTTTTCCATCTTCCACCATGTCATGAACAAAGTGATACTGCACATCAATATGCTTCAATCTGGCATGGAAAGTAGGATTCTTCACCAAACATATGGCACTCTAACTGTCACTCCAAATTTCAACCCGCCTTGCATCAAAACCAATATCTAACTCAAACGCCTAAGCCAGACAACTTCTTTACAAGCATGTGTGGCTGCCATGTATTCTGCCTCTGTAGTGGACAAAGCAACTATAGATTGTTGCTTGCTCATCCAACTAATTGCTCCACCATTGAGAACAAAAATATATCCACTAGTGGATCTTCTGCTGTCAATGTCCCCTACCCAATCAGAATCCATATAATCACAAATACCGAGAGTTTTCTTTGAATCATTCATATTATCATAATAGCATAAAGAAAAATCTGAAGTTCCCTTTAGATATCTAAGCACTCTCTTTACAACATCCCAATGCGGCTTTCCTAGATTCAACATAAACCTGCTAAGTACTCCCACTAGCTGGGCAATGTCTGGTCTTGTACAGACCATAGCATACATCAGGCTGCCAATAGCACTTGCATAAGGGATCTTCTTCATGTCAGCAATCTCTTTTGGAGATTTCAGACTATCAAGCACAGACAGCTTAGTTCCCTGCAAGATGGGAACAACCTATAATTTACAGTCAGACATATGAAACCTGTCAAGAACATTGATTATATACTTTCTCTCGCTGAGCCAAATTTTCCTCTTAGATCTATCCCTTTTGATCTCCATTCCTAGAATGTAATTTGCTGCTCCTAAGTCCTTCATTTCAAATTTCATAGATAACTGAGATTTTAAATTTGAGATCATACCTTTTGTATTTCCTATGAACAACATCTTGTCTACATACAAAGCTATAATAAGAATCCTATCACCTTCAGTTTTGTAGTAAACACAATAATCATCTATTGATCTCACAAATCCCAAGGAAAAAACAAATGTATCATACTTTTGATACCACATTCAAGGAGATTGTTTCAAACCATACAGAGACTTCTTGAGCTTGCAAACCAAATTTTCTTTACCTTTTTCCACAAAGTGCTCAGGCTGGGACATATAAATTTCTTCTTCAAGGTCACCATGAAGAAATGTTTTCTTCACATCCATCTGCTCAATCTCCCTATCATATGCTGTTGCAGGTGACAAGAGAAATCTGATAGATGTCAGCTTCGCCAGTGGAGAAAAGATCTCTCCATAGTCAATACCTTCCTTTTGAGATTACCCCTTTGCAACCAATTTTGCTTTGTGCTTGTCAATGCTACCATCTGGACCATACATCTTTTTGAATACCCATTTGCAGCCTACTAGCTTTCTACCTTTAGGCAATGGCACCAAATTCCAAGTTTTTAATTTTTATCCAATGATGACATTTCATCATTCATTGCTTCCAACGAGGAATCTGAATCAAGCATCTTAATAGCTTCTTTGATAGTCCTAGGATCATCAGTATCTGCAAGTAAAGCATAAGCACAATTAACATTCAACATAGAGTGACTGTACTTATTAGGTGTATACCTATCAGGTTGCCGCCTCTCTTGAGTAGATCTTCTCAACTCTAGTGTTGAGGCTTCTTGAGGTTCAACAGAAGGCTCATCATCATGTTCTTCTTCAAAACTACTTGAATTGCTTGAACTCTCTTCATCTTCAGGTATCTCTGGAGATTCTTCCTTAGCTAGAGGAATTTCAACCTCAGCTTGTCCTTTCTTTCCTATGTTGTGATCTAGTGCAATAGGTTTTAGCTCATGAAAAATCACACTCCCGTTGTACATAACCTTACCAGTCATTGGATTCTAAAGTTTGTATCCTTTCACACCAACTCCATAGCCAATGAAATTACATTTCACAGCTTTGTTATCCAACTTAGATCTATTAATATCAGGCGCATGAGCATATGCCTCTACACCAAAAACACGAAGGTGTCTTAAAGAAGGTTTCTTACCAGACCATGCTTCCATGGGTGTTTTGCCCACCAATGCTGAAGTAGGAGAATGATTCAGCACACAACATGATGTAGCAACTACTTCAGCCCATAATTTTTGTTGTAGCCTAGATCCGCTCAACATGCTTCTTGCTTTCTCCATTAGAGACCAATTCAACCTTTCAAAAACTCCATTTTGTTGTTGTGTAAGGTACGGTCTTATGTCTCTTAATTCCATGATCAACATAGTACTTGTCAAAATATGCACTACAGTATTCACCACCATTGTCTGTTCTTAAACATTTATTCCTTCTCCTAGTCTGATATTCAATAAGGTTCTTAAACTCCTTAAACCGACTGAACACTTCTGATTTACTTTGAAGAAAGTACACAAATGCTCTTCTTGAATAATCATCTACAAAAGATACATAATACTTAGACTTAGATAGAGAAGGATCATCCACTAGACCAAACACATCAGAGTGAACATAATTCAGAATGTCAGAAGATTTATGAGAACTGGAATAAAACTGTACATGATTATGTTTTCCATATATGCAGTGCTCGTAGAAATCAAACTCAAAACAACAATCATCTAGACCTTCAACCAGATTCTTATTCTTCAAGGCTTTTAAACCTTTTTCACCTATGTGGCCTAACCTATTATGCCATAGCATAGTTTTCTCAGTAGGAAGTTTAGCTTCCAATGAATTAGCATTATGCATCATTATAGTTGTCTTAACAGACTTTTTCAAAAGTTACATTACAAAATGTTTAACATTTAACTTATACAGTGTACCAATGTGCTCACCCTTTGCCAATACAATAGAACCTCTAGTCATCTTGCAACCACTAGATACAAATGTAACTTGTACTCTAGCATCATTAAGTTTACTTACAGAGAGAAGGTTTCTTGCCAGACTTGGTATATGAAGAACTCCATTGATCCCCTTCACTCTACCATTTGTGAATTGAATTTTAATTATGCCTCTCCCTACAATGTCCAATGTAGAATCACTAACCAAATATACCTTTCCACTAGCATATGGTTCATACTTCGAGAACCAATCCTTGTGGGAGGTCATGTAAAAAGATGCACCAGAATCTACTAACCAGGTGTCATCTGAGGTAGGTATTGCCAAGGTTGCTACAAATGCATCTACATCACTCTGAGAAGATTTAGTGTCAGAATAATTCTTCTTCTTCATCTCCTCCTCCTTGCAATCCTTTTGGATATGCCCTTTCTGCCCACAGTTCCAGCACTTCACCTTTGACTTCTTGCCTGGAGATTTAAATCTCTCTTGAGACTTGGACTTCTTTCCTTTTTTCTTGTCTTTGTCCTTCGGTCTGCCTCAAAGAGAGAGCACATCTTTTGTCATCTCAGAAGACTTATTTTTCATTTCTTCTGACAAAAGAGTATTAACCACAATGTTCATCTTGAACTGGGTTGTAGTACTACCGATAGCCATCACTAAGTGTTCCCAAGAGTCAGGCAATGAACATAACAACAACATGCAACATTCTTCTTCCTAGATGGACACACCAACAAAAGTTAACTATGCAAGAACCATGTTGAATGCATTCAAGTGGTCTTCCAATGGTTTTTCTATATCCATCTTCAGAGAGTATAACTTCTTCCTCAAGAAAAGTTTATTCACCAAGGATTTTCCTTGATAAATATCTCCCAACTTATTCCAAAGAAGATGTGCAGTTTTCTCCTCATGGACATTTAATAGAACAAAATCAGCAAGACATAGCATGATTAGACCCCTTGCCTTCCGGTTGGCTAAATCTGAATCCTCTTGCTTCATGCCTGTAGGTTTCTGCACAGACATCGTAATCCAAAGATCTCAGTCGACCAACAAGTCTTTCATCTTGAGTTTCCACAGTTCGAAACTAGAACCATTAAATTTCTCCATGTCTATACACCCTAAAGTGCTTGCCATCTTAACCTGTAAAACAAATAAGTAGACACTCTACAAGACTCCCACTGAAACAGAACTGAGACAAAAAACCAACCCTACCCAACAAGATTAAAAAAAGGGGCCAAGCTCTGATACCAATTGAAAGGAAAGCAAGTATGGAAATATGCTTCCCTAAGGTCAATTTGCAGAGGAAAATAGACTAGTGTTTACAAATTTTTCAACATTTACAGAATACGACACAAGCATGAGCATAAACAATTAAAGAACGCAAAGACAAAACACACAGTTAACGTGGGAAAACCGTTTCAGGGGAAAAACCCACCACTAGAAAATAAATTTATTAATAGTATGTCAAATACAATAAAGTCCAGTCTGTAGACTTCCTCTTCTATCAACTAGTTGTTCCAGATAAAACAAATTACTTGGATCAATTATAGTCACATAGTGCTCAATGGGTACTATAGTTCATCAACCTTACATTGGTTTTCATTTTGCTTCAAATACCAAACGGGTTGACTGTTCATTTGAACAACTGCACCAATGGCTTGAAGTCTAACCGTCTGCCTGCTTCAGTCTGCATTCATGAGAAATATAATATCCCACATGCACTAGGAAGTCGGGTCGGTTCGTATTCAAATACACCAGCAGGAACTTCTAATGTGAACATGAGCTCATCTTTTGGACTTCAGTTCGAAGCGAGCATCCATGGTTGGTTGCACCTTATCGATCATCGGAAGACCCTCAATGAAGTTACCTCGATCTCCCGATGATCCCTAATCACCGAAGGTGACTCCATCGGGTCATCGGCAAGACATAAAAAAATGATTTGCCGATCCCCGATAACAAGTAGATGACCTCATTGGCCCATTAGAAACAACATTGAAATGTTACCTCAATCTCCGATCACTAAGAGTAAACCCAGAAGGAATATCCATCAGAGATCTAGCTCTCCTGATATGCATTGTTATCTTGATCACTGATATCAACCCGATCTCCAAAGGCGACTTCATTGGGTATCAGTGTAACCCCAAACCGGAACCTCTAATAGCCGATGACAATGCTGACCACCAAAGGTAGATCCATCGGGTCATCTACACAACGCCCATGCTGTCCTCCTGATAGCCGAAGTTACCCCGATGACCTCAGTCGACTTCGTCGGGTCATTGAGATAACGTCAACCTGCTTCTCTGAGCTCCGTTACCTACTCCGATATGTCAAGTTCATTGGAAAAGGTTATATTGATAGATATTCCATCGAGATAGGTTACTTCTATCAATCTAAACACAAGTCAAGTTAATTTGAGGCACATATTTCCAATAGCCTGGTGATACCTCCTCTTTTGTCCTTCAAGCTTCTTATGGAGTTAAAATCCCCACCAAAGAAAATATGTTGATTCTGGTTGAGAGATATCACAGTATCCAAGTCTGCCCAAAAGGCCCATTTAGATGCAAAAGAAATTGGGCCATAGACATTTATTAGTAAGAAGATATATTGAATGAGAGCAACTTGACTGAAACTAGCAACCAGTTTTTGTTTGAATCAATCTTTTCTATCTGAATCAACGAAGGTTTCCAAATTATTTGTAAACCCCCTGAAGCACCTTTTGCTGGAACTACTACTTGTTTGCTACCAATATATTGACTACCTAGACCACTTCCAAAGGATTCTGCTTGCTGAAGATCCAACTTAGTTTCTTGAAGCATTCCAATATCTGCATTGATCAAAAGACTTCTTCTCTTGATCAAGCATTTCTTGTTAGGGCATTAAGCCCCCTAACATTCCAAGTTCAGATTTACATTTTTGTTCAAGAAGGGAGGCCCCCTTCCTTACTTTCAGAATACTTGTGATCTTTATTTGCCCTTAATCTTCTCCTACTATGTTTAAATGCTTGCTAGAGGATTTTCTACCTTTCTTTGGAGGAGTAATGCTGAATTCAAGCTTGGACTTGCTTGTGTTCACTTGCATGATCCCCAATTTCCTTTTTTCTTTCACTTGAGAAAAAAAATCAGCTAGTGGGGTCTCCATTTCATGATCAGAATCCTCAACTTCTTCCATGCAATTGTTTAGAAGAATATGAGTGTTGGGATCTAACTTCAAACCAAAGAGGGGCTGAAAGACAAGGGAATCGACAAAGGAGTTTGGGATTTCTGCATTACGAGGAAAATGCTCTGCCTGCAAAGGGTCCTCCTCTATTTTCCTTGAATCTCCTCGACCATCAATCAAGTTGTTCGATTCCAACAAAGTATCTTGAATATTAGTTGCTTCTAGAATTTCTAGATCTTTAGAAAGAATAGCGACATTTTTGGAAGCTGTCAACCCCTGTATGATATCTCCTTTAAGGTTTTTTGCCTCAGAAAGAATATTGGTAAGACCAAGTTTCTTATCTTTGAATTGATCCAAATGGTTTAAATTTGAATCCATCTTTGTTTTCTTGCCATGCCTTCTATTCCTCGATACCTTTTTTGACTTTGCAAAAAAAACTTTAAAAGTTCCTTGTTATTTTATTTATTTATCTTCTATTTTCAATTTTAAATAAAAAATAAATAAATCACTTTTTTAATGAAAAATTATTTTAAAATAGATAAAATAACTATTTATTAAATAAAATTTCAGTCAGTATTTTCACTTTAAAATTAATATTTTAATTCAATTCTATCTTAACCCAAAAAAAAATATACTCTTAAAATATTTGTAGAAATTAAATATTTATCATGGGAAACGCCATACGAATCTTAAAATCATCACCGACAGGAAATGCCTATGATAGAGAACACACACATAAAGTTATCATAAATTAATCTGAACCAAAACACAGATAACAACAAACATTTCATAGCCATAATTAATGCAGATACTGGGAGCCGCCATTAGTGTTGCGCATGTTCTGCTGGGTACCACAAGATTTCAAAAACTTTTGCCAGCCTTTTCATGGGAAACCTTGAAGTCTGCAAAAACTCTCCATACCAACAGCTAACGTAACCAATACACGATTCATAACTGAAATATAGATAACCACAAACATTTCGACGCCACAAACAATACTAATGGTGGGAGCCGCCATTAATACTCCATGTTTTTCTTATTTAGGCCCCACAAGATTTCACTAATATATACAAGACATCGTATGAAAAGCCCTCAAAATTATTAAACCTATTCCCCCTGGGATGGTGACAAAGACGGTATTCTCAAATTTTGCACTAAGGAGTTGCAGGAGGACCATCATGCCCAATTCCTGGACTATGATCATCCCCACCACCATCCTCCAATGCTTTCCTTGCGCTTACATAACTCTCACCATGACTAATATGAGATTTGGGGTGCCCATTTTCCTGAACAAAAATGGTTGAAATGCCTTCTAGATTTAAACTACTGACTTTCTCTTTGATGTTCGCAGCTTCTGCTTCGGCATTATGACTAGAAATATGCGCAAGATGACTGCCCTCCTCTGTGAGCTTACGAGCTTCACCTAAAGAGATGGAAATAAACAGAGAAGACATTAACAACAGGAGGGCTACAAAAGAAAATGGACGAGCCATAAAAATCTTCACCCTGCAACCAAATCTCCACTAGCCTTTCAAAGTATAAACTATGGAACCAACAACAGAGGAAGCCGAATTTGCTGCTTAAAATTTCTTCGTAGGGTTGCTTTATTTATAGCAGATCATGAAGATATTCGCAGCTATAAAAATATTTCAGTCCTTGTATACTCTGCAAAAACCGATTGGACGTAGCTTTTTTTTTGGTTTCTGCTTTATCCTTTCTGCTTTTCTTAACTCCAGCTATGAAAGCAAAGTTTCCAGTGCAACACGTACTCTCTACATTTGATGGCTATCTTCCTGTGTTTAATGGGATTTCATAAAATATAAATTTTGTAACCCCATCTCAATCTTTAGAGATATGGGCGGATAGATATCTGGGCATGCAGGGAAAGGTCAAATAAAAAATTGTTTATTTTTTATTTCTGGTAAATATTGATTGGAGTTATGAATTGGTGAGAGGTGATGTGGGAGAGCTCATCTTCAGCATGCACAATTTTCTATGACGTCATAATAGAGATTTCAATCTTGGTTGCATGAGTCACATCAATATGATTTAACTATCATTTTATGTCATTATTAGCAGTTAAAAGAGGTTTATAATGCAGATGGTGATTTTTTATTTTTTTTCTATATTAAAGTTTAAAAAATGGAGATGGATTGAATGGGGAACTCTTTATGTTTTATATTAGATTCATTGTTGAGAATTACAACTATAAAATTGATCCATGTTTTATTTTTTAGGTAGGTGAATTTAAAGTTTCAACTTGTAAATTCAATTTTCAGAATTTTAAACAAGTTTCACTTACTTACGACCTATTGTGAGGTAACTCGAGAGAAATATATTTCAAGTGTATTTAATTATTAACTCTATTTCACCACTTCATTTGGTTTAGAGAGGATTCTCATTGGATCATTCATATAAGACTATTATAAGTACATTTTTTTTATCATCATCCAACGATTACAACATGCTCTCTTATTAGTTTCAATCTAATCCATTTAGATTAGTGGATTATCATTGAATCATTCATATATCATAACTACATAGTATATTTGCATCATCATCATCATCTACATATACTACATACCTTGATATTATTGTCAACCATGATTAATTTTCATTATAGATATTTATCTATAGGCTTGACTAAGGAGAATAGAACCTTCACTTTGCATGCAACCAAATGGATCCACTTCAAACATAGGCCTAACGAGTTGACATCATTTCACAATAGTTATCAATCTCTTATCAATTAATTTTTATAGTTCAAGATTCATTTTCAAATGTTAGATGATTTACACAATAACAAATATTGCTAAATCATTTCTACAAATTCAACTATGAACTATATTATAAGATGTTTGTCTTGAAAATGACATAATTCTAGGTATATTGAGAAATCAATTCATATAATCTATTGCTACATATTTCTTATTCAAACATGAATTAAGTATCACAAAAACTTTACTCAACTTGTCTAATTGCTTCCATAGCATATCACTACAACTCTAAATTGTATATTCAAGTTAATTAATTCATTAAAAATAATTATTTATTCAATTAATTTCCATATTAATCTAAAATATATATTCTTATTAATTTTTTAAATTCATTAATAAATACAATGCAAAAATATGTAGTCCTATTCTTGATATTATGATTTCTTATGATAAGACCGTCTTGTCACAATATTCTTAGTAATTTTTATATATACAATGTGTTTGTAGTAGTCATTTCACCTATTTATAGGTAGGGTTCAAATCTATTTGTCTTGATTTCTTTAATTTAATGTCAAGGTCATGACAGTTATTTTCCAACGATTAATGTCGATCCTTTATTAAAGCCAACAAAATTAAAGGTAGTGAGTTTGGCACCTGCCACATCTTAAACGCAGAGCGTAGATCATCTGCCGTTTTCACCGTCATTTCCATACAAATGGAAATTATATTTTACGAGAATCATGGACCAGCATCGATTGTCTATCGCTTTCACTTTCCAAACGGTCGGGCATCTGTCTTAATAAATAAATATATTTTTTGCTTTATTATCCTCATTACCTCCATTGTTTTTCGAGGCACCTATTAAAGAGAGTATAGATGCTTAGCACATTCTCTACATTGTTTAATGAGCTAGCTATTAAGGAGAGTAAAAGATGTTTAGGGCAATCCCTTTCCCATGTTTCGTTAGTGCTCAAGGTTAGACCCTCTTACTTTGCTCCCACATCATTGAGGGAATGTTCATTGGCACCATGTCTGCAGTTAAAGGCATTTTCAGACGAGTGTGTGGGTATTGAAGGTTCATCATTTTCAGACGAGTGTATGGGTATTGAAGGTTCAAGAGATGTATGGATATAGGTGATAACAATATTTTTTTATATCAAGACAATGGATATAGGGTTATGTAACAATATCTGTTTTTATTTTAAAAGTATTTTTTATGTGAAGATGTTGAAATCATAAAAGAATATATGAAACATTTATTTTTTAATATATTAGCAAGGAAGGGTCTTGAGTCTTCACAGAGGTGGTTCAACAAACAATTTAGAAAGAAACAATGGGCATCGATACAACTAGAAGCACAAGACCTCTAACCCACTAAATAACAGCCTAAAATACAATAAAAAACATCTTAGCAGAATTAGAAAGATCCAAGTTTAATCACATATCATAGCTATCACCAAGAGAAATAGAGACTTGATAACAACACCATTTAAAGTTTTAATTAACCTAACCCCATGAAATTTACATATCACTAAGACTAAACTAATATAGATAACTATATTACACTCGCAAGACATAATTATTTAAACCAATATACCAAAAAACCAGCATAAAACTAGTCCTATATAAGACCATAATAAAACGCACCAAGGTCTATAAGTCTTATAGAAAACAACAACCATCAAGATCATTTTAGAAACAAAATTGCACATAGCCCAGCAAACCAAAATGAGAAACAACAACTAATTGGGGCAACCGAGCAGGCCCTAGTTCCTTGAAAGCTTCCAGAGATGGTCTTACCAGTCATATTAGTCCAAATCCTAATTTGAATTGTTCTCCATTTCTTGCTAACATATGAAACATTTGTTACAAGTTTCACAATTTATATTACATTTTAAATGTTAAAAAAAGTGTTGATCAAGGTATCTAAACATTTAGTTAGGGCACAAATTAACATATTCTCTTATGCAAAGAACTTAATCATAATTTAGAATAAGAGAGAAGAAGACACTAATATGCTGGTAGAGGCTTGGTGAGATCATTATGTTTTGGTGTTTTTCTTGCCATCAAGGTTCAAATCCATTTAGGGTGGTATTGTTGAATGTTTAAATGGGGACGAGGTTCCCCATTTGCGACCTCACTGGTTCATAGCTCTAGATTAAAAGAATTTACCCCTTTAAGAAAACAAGACACTAATACAATTTTGGAATGAAAGATATGGTTGTGGGATAAAATTGTTACACATTTGAAGCCATGTCCATGTTACACTTTGTTTTGATCTAATAGGCCCATTCATCATGGTTTTGTTTAGGCTCAACATCATTAACTCTTGTTATCATTTATGCATGAATTCAATGTGAATATTATTGGTAATTTGATAGAAAAAACAAGCACTATTCTTATGATATCAAAAGTTAATATCATATTACTTTTGATATGATTTTCATTCAAAAAGAAATAGATAAGTGTATTTTGAGAAATAATATTTAGTATTAAACCCATTATGAGTGAGATCCTCAATTCAATTTTTAAACTACAAATGGAAAATACTTACCAACATAAAAAGCTTAGTTCACTAAGGTCAAACACAACATGAATGAATAAACTAACAATATGGTAAGCTTGTAAGAATAAGGAAGATCAAAATTACAACCATTCCAATCACTAAGGAATGCTCCCAAAGCTATATCTTATACTTATCAAGATAATTATCTCCTAAATAAATTCATGCATATGAGAAGTAAAATTACCTTTATTTCTAGAAATAGAAAAGATCTGAAAGCACAAATTGATAACCGTGAACAAGTAAAAAATGAGCACAATAGTATTTCTATCAATATAAAATGAAGAGTATACAAAAATACAATGATCAAACCTTTCATAAATAGGTAAGGATGAGAAGGTGAGAAGTTAGGAGTTAAACTCTAACTATCCCTCAAAAGGTACAATCCTTATGAGCCCAATTCACACATGTGTAAGGAAGTGGAAATTATGCATAGAACATTTGTCTCAAGTGATGAGGATACATGTCTCAATTATATGAAGTGAGACAAAATCATGAAAAATCCTACATAATTTTAACCTAAGTGTGAATATGTACATCCTAGAAAGGTGATTATCTAACTAGTTGTATAATGAATTTATTTACACTAACAAACCCCTTCAATACAACTTAAGGAATAATTTAAGAAAGATGATAAGTCTTGACTACTAGGCCAAGTTAGGTACTCAAGTACAAATTTCTTATAAAGTGAACAACGGGTTAAAACCTAGTGGGAAATAATATTTTGTTTCAAAATTGAAAAGATGTAATGTGCAATGAATTGTACAAGTAAAATAATATAGATTATAGATGAAAGCCTCATGATGACCGAACAATTTTTTTTTCGAAAAATTCTACAATAATATTTCCCTCATAGGAGAGAAGGAGAGATTGTTGGTATTTTGGTATAGTTTTGTCATTGATCTCAACACCTACTAAAACTCTAGCACTTTGGAGAATCTGACAAGCAAGTGACTATTGCACAGTCACTGGTATATGGTAATGATCATCGACACTTGGAATGGCATGGAAGACACCTAGTAATATTGAAGACATCATGTGGACATCTTGTCTTGAAGAATTGGTTATTGACATATTCTTATTTACATATTTGTTTGTTACCGGCAAATACATCCAGGGTTACACCGACAGGTTTATCTTTTCCAGATCAGCATGGCACACTATGGAGATGATTAATTATTATTGTAAATGCATTAAGCCGACATTTTCAATCGGTTACTGCATCGGATATTGTATTGTTTGTAAAATGATTTTATTGTAATATCTTGTAGAGACGACCTACTAAAATTGGTCTTAGGTTATGGTATAAGTGTAAGGTCTTAATTGTAAGATCGAATGTGGAATGCGAAGAAGGTTTTTTGTGAAGGTATATGCAAGATTAAGTAGAGATATACATGAAGACATCATTTCAAGGTGAAGCTAGGTTTTTGTGAAAGCATATGAGCATTACACCGATACTGAATCCAGCATATGAAGATGCTAATTTTAGCAGTACATTCCTATTGGATTTAATCATCCAATTGTAGTCAGTGTGACTCCCATTTGTGTTTGAGCAATGAGCTCTAGGTGCTTGGCCTTTCTACATGTGCAGACCCCATTTATGTATGCTTACTATCTGTAGTAGTATCATCTGATTGTGGGTAAGATTTCCCACCGTGGTTTTTCCCCTTGTAGGGTTTCCACATACAAATATTGGTGTTATGTGTTGTGGATGACTTTATATTTTATTTTCATGCATTAATCTCTATCGGTATTGCATTTATATGTTAATCTATTTACCGGTATATCAGACTGTCTCAGCGGTACTAAGCAGTAAATTGTTTAAGTTGTTTTTGGTTTAAAATCATTAGACAACTGATTCACCCCCCCCTCTTAGTTGTCCCCGAGATCTAACAATTGGTATAAGAGCCAAGTCCTCTTTTGTAGAAGTTTAACAACTTGAGGAGATCCACTGTCTACTAACTATTTCAGGAAAAATAGTCCTAAACTTGATTGAACCAACTATGGGATATGGAAAATCAGAATGGAGACACATCTGAATTGCATTGGGAAGGATATCTAGGATGTTACAAAGAATGGCTATACTGCTGCCACTACCACTCAGCCTAATCCACCTAACTTGACTAAAGATGAAGAAAATGATTGCAAAGCAAGAGAAGCACTTTTGAGCTTATTAACAAATCAGCAAATCATGGGATTATCAGATAGATCAACTTCTACAGCTATTTGGGATCATTTGGAAACACTGAATGAAGGAGATTACATAGTCAAACTTGCAAAACTTGAAAGCTTCTGGGTCAAGTATGAAAATTTGAAAATGGAAGATGAAAGGATTTCTGCTTTTATGGAAAGAGTAAATGAAATTGTTTTGGGTATTAAATGTTGTGAAGAAACCTTAAGTGAAGATGAAATTGTTTCAAAAGTTTTAAGAGGATTGCCAATGGCATACAAAATGAAGGTTACTACTATAAATGAATTAAGAACAATGCCTAATACATCCGTAACTAGGGATACATTGATTGGAAAACTTTCAGCCTTTGAAATTAAGGAATTTGGTCCTGTTGCTACTACAAAGACAGATTTAGCTTTCAAAGCATCAACATCATCTGCATCATCATTTGATAAATCTGATTGGAAAGCCTTTTATGCAAGAGAACTTGAGGAAAGTAGGAAAGAACTTGAAGAGCTTGAGGAACTTGAAGCACTATTTGCAAGAAAAAAGCCTAAAGGTCCAGTTGGAAGTAAGTATGAAGGTAAAACACCCTTTAAATGTTTTAACTACAATAAGATTGGTCATATGGCTTCAACATGCCTTGATAGACATGCTAGACTAAGAGAAGAAGCTAGAAGGACATACAAGCCTAATCCTGAATATCAGAGATATAGATTTAAAAAGAATAAGGACAAATTTTGTTATGTTGCTGATGAAGGAGTGACTGATGATTCTGATGAAGATCCGATGAACAATGGATGGGTTTTTGTTGCTATAACAGAAGATCAACTGACACCTATAGTGCAATTGGTAGAACATGCCTTAGCAGCTAAAATTGAAGCAAAGGATGAATGGATCATTGATTCTGGAAGCTTACATTATATGACTGGAGACAAAGGTAAATTCTTGAACTTTCAAGAATATAATGGCAGTTTAGTAGGATTTGGAGATGACAAAGCTTGTCAGATGAAAGGTAAGGGTTCAATATCTCTTGATGGTAAGCATAACACTGACAATGTCTACTATGTAGAAGGTTTAAAGCATAATCTTTTGAGTGTTGGTCTATTAGTTGAGAAAGGATTTTAGTTATAATTTAAGAATGGAAAATGCAAAATCTTGAACAGAATTGGTTTAGAAATTGCAATCGGTAATCAGACTAGAGTTAATATCTTTCATTTGAATAATAGTGAGAAGACATGTTTGATTGCACATATAGATGAAAGTTGGCTATGGCATAAGAGACTTTGTCATGTAAACTTTGATTGCATGATAAAAATAAGTACTACTAAGGCAGTCAAAGATTTACTTAAAATTGTCAAACCTCACAATACAGTATGTAAGGAATGTCAATTTGGAAAATAGGTTAAAGCTAGTTTCAAAAGTATTCCAAAAAAATCTAATAATGCCCTTGATTTAATTCATACTGATTTATGTGGTCCAGCTAGAACTAAAATCTTACAAGGTGGTAGATATTTCATGCTAATCATTGATGACTATTCTAGAATGTGTTGGGTTACTTTTCTCAGAGAAAAATCAGAAGCACTTGGAAAGTTCAAATTGTTCAAAGCAATGGTTGAAAATGAAACCAGTAAGAAAATCAAATGTTTGAGATCAAGGAGGTGAATTTACATCTAGTGAATTTAATACATTCTGTGAAGTGAATGGAATTAGAAGACAGCTATTAGCACCTCGGACACCTCAGCAAAATGGAGTTGTTGAAAGGAAAAACAAAACCATCTTGGATGCAGCCATAAGTATGTTATGAGAAGCAAATCTACCACATGTATATTGGGGAGAAGCAGTAAGTACAACGCTCTATACATTCAACAAAGTTCACATCAAAGGTGAAACCAGTAAGACCCCTCATGAACTATGGTTTGGTATTAATCCTACTCTTAAATATTTCAGAATATTTGGAAGGAAATGTTATATTAGAAGAGATGAGTATATTGGGAAATTTGATCCTAGAAGTGATGAAGGAATATTTCTTGGTTATTCATCTAAGAGTAAAGCATATAGATGTTTTAACAAAAGATTGCAAAAATTTTTTGAGAGTACAAATGTAAATATTAATGAACGATTCAGAGGAACTTCAAGGTATATTGATTCTAAACTGGTAACAGAAATTCTAACAAATGAATCTACTTGAATCCACTAGTATAGAGTGAAGATCCAGTTACACCGGTATCATCTAAAAATTCCACTGTGACTGAGGAACAACAACAAACAAAGACACCCCGGTATGTAAGATTGAATCATTTTGAAGATTAGATAACTGGAAACAAATACAAAGTAGTTATGACAAGAGGAAGATTGGAAATGAAGAGGTATGTCTTATTTCTCAAATTGAACCATCATCAATTAATGAGGCATGTGAAGATAAATATTGGACTAAAGCTATGGAAGAAGAATTAGAGCAAATTGAGAAAATTAACACTTGGACATTAGTTCCCCGGCCTAAATAAACTTAATGAAGATGGTAAGGTTATCATAAATAAAGCAAGACTAGTGTGTAAGGGATATTCTCAAAAGGAATGAGTTGACTATAATGAACCCTTTGCACCGGTAGCTAGAATTGAGGCAGATAGATTATTTTTGGCCTTTTTAGCACATAAAAACTACAAAGTATATCAAATGGATATTAAATGTGCATTTCTGAATGGAGATTTTGAGGAGGAAGTTTACATTGAACAACCTGATGGATTTTCTTTAACAGCTAACAAATATATGGTTCGCAGGTTAAAGAAAGCATTGTATGGATTGAAGCAAGATTCAAGAGCTTGGTATGCAAGATTGGATAAGTGTCTTTTGAAAATTGATTTTTCTAAAGGTAATGCTGACAGTAACTTATACTATAAAGTAACTAATGTTGACATCTTGGCGATAGAAGTTTTTGTTGATGATATAGTATTTGGAGGAGAAGATGGATTAAGTAAAGACTTTTCTATCAAAATGCAGCAAGAATTTGAAATATCTATGATTGGTGAAATAAGATTCTTTTTAGGATTGCAGATTTCATAGACTGACAAAGGTATATTCTTGAGTCAATCAAAATACTTAAAAGAGTTACTTAAGAAATTTGGGATGGAGAACTCTAAACCGTTAAGCACACCTATGACTACAAATGACAAACTATCTTTAAGAGATGAATCTACACGTGTTAATCCAACAAGTTACAAATCTATGATAGGAGGTTTCCTATATTTAACACAAACAAGACCTGATATTATGAATGCAGTATGTATTGTTTCAAGATTTCATAGTAATCCTAGAGAAAACCATGAATAAGCAGTAAAAAGGATTTTCTGGTACTTACAAGGAACTACAAATCTTGGATTATGGTATCCTAGAGATGAAAACTTTGATCTATGTGCATACACGGATGCAAATTGGGCAGGAAACATTGATGATAGAAAAAGTGCAATCGGCCGAGAATTTTTTCTTGGAAACAAATTAGTTTCTTGGTTAAGTAAGAAACAGAGTTGACATCTTTATCAACAGCAGAATCAGAATATGTTGCAGCAGCAACTAACTGTACACAGGTACTTTGGCTTAAACAAATGTTTAAAGATTTAAAGGTAAAATGCAAGGAACCAATAACTATCTACTATGATAACACAACAACAATTGATATATCTAAGAATCCGATAATACATTCTAAAACAAAACATGTTTCTATCAAACTGAATTTTTTAAGGGAAAAATTTGAAGCAAAAGAAATAAAACTGGTTTATGTAAATACTAAAGAACAACTTGCAGATATTTTTACTAAAACCCTACCTAAGGAGACTTTTGAATATCTCAGGGAATAGCTTGGGGTCATACCCCCACTGATAGATACTTAGAAAGTTGATGTCTGTCATCAACCGGCAGAATTAATAGAGATATATTTTTAACTTCGGCTTTGATAAGGAAACTACTTGTCAGGGGGAGTAGTTGGTATATTATAATTGGTTGGTATTTTGTATACGTATCTAACAACTGGTAACTTTGGAAATTGATGACAAAGGGGGAGAGATATCTATGGAAAAAAAAAAACACATTATCTTTTGGGAAGAGATTGGTACAGAAAAACATAAGGAAACTCATGTTACTCTGAGGGGGAGAGATTGTTACTTTAGGGAGATTGTTGGTTTTTATACTTCGCATTTTTGTTTTGGCATTTTGATGGTTTTTACATCTTGTCTTGCCATCAATTCCAAAGGGGGAGTTTGGTGGTATTTTGGTATGGTTTTGTCATTGATCTCAACACCTACTAAAACTCTAGCACTTTGGAGAATCCAGCAAGCAAATGACTATTGCACACTCACCGGTATATGGTACACCAACAAGATATAATGATCACCGCCACTTGGAACAGCATGGAAGACACCTAGTAATATTGAAGACATCATGTGGACACCTTGTCTTGAAGAATTGGTTATTGACATATTCATATTTACATATTTGCTTGTTACCGGCAAATAGGTCCAGGGTTACACCGGAAGGTTTATCTTTTCCAGATCAGCATGGCACGCTATGGAGATGATTAATTATTGTTGTAAATGCATTAATCCGACATTTTCAATCATTTATTGCATCGAATATTGTATTGTTTGTAAATGATTTTATTGTAATATCTTGTAGAGATGACCTACTAAAATTGTCTTAGGTTATTGTATAAGTGTAAGGTCTTAATTGTAAGATCAAATGTGGAATGAGAAGAACGTTCTTTGTGAAGGTATATGCGAGATTAAGCAGAGATATACATGCAGACATCATTTGAAGGTGAAGCTAGGTTTTGTGAAAGCATATCAGCATTACATTGATATTGAATCCAACATATGAAGATGCTAATTTTAGTAGTACATTCCTATTGGATTTAACCATCCAATTGTAGTCAGTGTGACTCCCATTTTTGTTTGAGGAGTGAGCTCTAGGTGCTTGGCCTTTCTGCATGTGGAGACCCCATTTATGTACACTTACTATCTCCAGTAGTATCATCTGATTGTGGGTAAGGTTTCCCAACGTGGTTTTTCCCCTTACAGGGTTTCTACGTATAAATACTGGTGTTATGTGTTGTGGATGACTTTGTATTTTATTTTCATGCATTAATCTCTGCCGGTATTACATTTATATGTTAATTTGTCGACCGGTATATCAAACTGTCTCAGCAGTACTAAGCAATAAATTGTTTAAGTTGTTTTTGGTTTAAAATTATTAGACAATTGATTCACCCCCCCTCTTAGTTGTCTCTGGGACCTAACAAAGATAAATTCATGGGACCCAACATGAGAGTGTGAAGGAAGGAACTGCATGTGAAGATATTCCTCCTCCCAAAACTAATAACATAGGACATAAAAGTATATAGTGTTGGTAGATTATCAAGACTAGTTGGTAAAAACTATATGCAAATACTAAAAAGAGAAATCTATCCTTAGGAAGAAACAACACCATAAATGTGTTCAATATGACTTCCCACTCCTAATATGAAGATGTAAGAATTAATGTGAAGGTTTATGAATGATACACATGATATAAAGAGTAATGTGATGCCCATAATTTTTTGAAAGGATTCTCAAAGATATCCAAGCCAATTCAACATTATTGATACGATGGATAAGGTACAATAGATGATTCAAGAATGGAGACTACAAATATATGGTGATAAATGGAATGATGTGAATTTGATAATACTATAGATTTTTATGAATGAGTCAAATTAAACTCAGGGGGATCTAAGAAATATGTCACTATAAAAATGAATGCAATAAATTCAAGAGAAAAATCTTAATATTGAAATATGGTGACAATAGTGTTGATATTACTATCATAAAAAAAAGACAATTATACTTAATGGCTTCATCAAAATTCAAAAGATGGGACTACACAAATCAGGATGTGTTGCCTAAGCTTAAAAAAATGCTCTTATGCATGTGTTTAATAGGTCACAAATTACCCAAAATACAAATCCTGCATGCTCCAAATGTGAGATTTAAGTGTAAGGTGTGGAGCATGTCAGTATCTATAAAAAATTAGAGGGACAAGAGGAAGAGGTAAATAAACAAAGATGAAGTCAAATATTGATCAAGTGGATCATCATGCTACAACCATTTTCTTTAATGTTGTGAACAATGCATTTGATTTGTGTCACTTGTGAGAGAGATCCAGGTGAATTTTTAGTATGTGAACAAACCACTATGGAAGGCTCTTAAAAGTCAAGTGGTTCTTGACTAAAAATTGCAATGTTTACATATTCATTTAGAAAATACCTTACATAATAAGAAAAGACAAGAAGACTAAAAATTGTGCAAGCAAACAAAATGGTTGACAAACTAAAAGAGTATTCACCATAGGGTTGTTAGTAGCAAGGAATGTTAAGTGCAATGCTAGTAAAAGCTAGTTTCCTTGCTAATATATTAGTTTTCCTCCTTTGAGAAAGCTAGTCTATTAAAATCCTCAAACCAAAAAAAATTATTTGCATATTGAATGCTTCAAAATTATTATGCCTCTATGGATACAATGGTGTCAATGGGAGACTACTTAGAGTATGAGAAACAACCATGTTGTGAGGACACTCTATGAGTTGAATTTATTTGTAGAAAAAAAATACATCAAAGGAAATATATAACAGATACCTAATTTTTTTTCTCTATCATGTCATGATGTTTCAAATAATCCGTCTATAATTTATAATCCTGATTCAAGACACATTATAATTTTGATTCAAGACCCATTTGATGAGAAAATAAAGCACATGCACATAATACATCTAAGTAGCATGCAGACACTACATGTCACAAAACTATCTACTAAATTTTTTTATGGTTAATAATGATATAAATCTCCCCCCAATATGTACTAAGCTAGATAATATTTATCCATGATTAAATTTTTCATCAAGTCCTTTTTGAAATGACATATAGTGCTAAGTGAATACTCCACTTTTATTCTAATAAAAAATCATCTAAGGGTCACGTTTAAACAAAAATCACTAAGAAATAAGAGATATCTAGCCTTAATTAACTCTATTAAATAATCATGACAACCTAAAGGATGATTTTACTTAAAACTAACTCCAAGTACATTACTGTAACCTCAAAAATTTCCCAAGGTAAAATGATCATTATGATTAATTTTAAAACATTACTAATATTCTAATTATAGATCCAATAACTCAACATGATTTTATGGTTTTTATATTCTTTAAATATCATATATCTTTGAATGATATATATGTGGGGGATTAGTACTCACATGGATGTTTAAATTAGCATTATAAGTAAGTGCAATAAATATTGAATTGTTAATAAACAACTTAATATTATAAATCTAGTGTTGTTTGTTAGAGTTTTATGTGCATGCTATCACATGGATTTGAAATAATCAAAAGTTATAGTAATTTATCTATGTAAGTGATATGCATGAAAATGAGATCTTAATTCGATGGATGCAAAGTAAGATCTCAAATCTCCATTGCATATCATTAGCATTAGAAAAAGGTTCAGCTATAGTCTTAATAGGAGAGATGAACACTAGGATTTATGCTCCTTTATTATAATGAATTTTAATCTATGTAGTCTATTTTCATCAACTGGGTTAACTTATAGGAAAATGATAACATTCAACAATAATAGTAAGATATGGAATAGAAAGTAAAAAAAACTAGGATAGATCGAGATATAAGACATAAAGGAGAACTTGTAGCTACATTCTAGGACTAAAAGTATTATATTCGGTTGTTGGGTGCCCTAGTCCATAGGGTGTCTAAACTTGCATAATGAATAAAAAATGTAATTAGAAAGCCCTATAGGTGTATATAGTAGAAACCTATCCAAAATGTGTTGGGTGCAACTACTAGACACCCTAGTCTTAGCAAAATAGGGCCTTTGAAAGGGAAACATGAGTTTCAATGTTTGTGATGCTAGATCTAGTACTAATTTAAGTATTTAATGACATTTTAATTATTGGATTAACAATTAAGCTTGTAGGGTAGGATAGGGCTCAAATAGGCTTTAAATGATCTAGGAGAAATAACACTAAAGTAAGGACCCATATAGATTGTGAAATTGTGAAGGGATACAATTTTCTATGCTATAGTAAGTGGAGTTTTAATATGAAATCTCTTATGATGTGGGATGGATACAAGATTCTAAATATGAAATTTATTATTGAACAAAATAAGAGAAATATTAAGATATATTTTATGTAAATTCTCCTCTAATCTATCAATGGTGTCTGAAAATCATAATCCTACCATCTGAAGTTAATTCAATTGTGTGGAAGACATAAATGTGCACATTTAATGAATTTTAAGAGTCTCAATTTAAGGAGTTTATGTAAATGATTGAGTGCTAATTATAAATCCATTGAAGCTTTGACCATAATCAACAAAGGCCAAAGTAACTGCTATAAATTGAGATAAAGATTTATGATAGGGTTTGTATTAATATTCATTCATTTTGAAGTAATGTTATTATGGTTTGAAGTTGTCCTATGGGACTTTTGTAAAAATAGTAGTAATAGGAGGGTGCGGGTTTCGCCAGTATAAATGTTGTAAGGGTACTATATAATTCTGTTAAGTCTTAAAATGGCTACAATCGAAGGTTTTCTTGCAGGTTCTTTCCTGCTGGTATGCCATGTCTAAACCTGTTGTAAACACTTTTTTCATTAATATATAAGTTCAGTGGATATTCCACTTTTACTATAAAAAAAAAATAATGATGCAATTCCCACTAAGATTAATAGTTGAGCTAATTTTGAAAATGGTGTGATTGCTTCTAATGCTTCTATAGCAGTCTTTTGTTTACCAAATTTAACTCTACTATGGATCATAAAAGGAGAAAGAGCTCTACATCCACTAGCAAGCTAGGTGGAATTCTTATATTCTTAATAGATTAAATCGGGATAGGCCCACACCATTACATAACTGCAAAACCAAAAAAATGACAAAAACCAATGGCTTACAAGGAGTGAGGGCCCAAGACCAGAATGCCTACTACCAAAAAGGAACAAAATCCAAGAGGCATCCAACACAACAAAAAAACTCAAAAAACTAACAAGCATAACCAATAAGCCAAAAACAAAAACAAAACACACCCCATCGAAGGCACAGACTGATGGCCTACCTGATGGGTGACAACTCTAGCTTCCTATCTTGACTAATTTCTTTAGCTTTATTTGAAAAGATACAATTCTTATATTTGTCCAATTATATAAACTTGATTATCTTTAAAAATTATAATTTATTTCTGTTTAACTACCTGCTAATAGCTTATATTCTTTAATAATTTACTTTATTCAATAAAAAAACACAAAAATAAGGTGATATCTCCCTTCTCAAATTTAACTACTTTCAGCCTGGAATTCCTCAAACTATAGTGCCCGACAATTCCTTATCTTTCCAAATAATTATATTGGCTAGAAACTAGTCACCTCAAAAGCATATACCTATTGTAGAACCTTAAAACCAAATCCAATAGTAAATGCCTATGAAGCACCGTACATGACAAAGACGTACTGATATCATATATGATTTATAACTAAAACATAGATAAGAAAAAAGTAATAAACAATACAGATAGTGCGAGTTATCATATATCTTTTATATTGGGCACCACATGATTTCATTAGCATGTGCAAAATTATTAAACATATTTCCATTGTGAGTTGATATGCAGGATTGAAAATATTTTATATTTTGAGTGAGTGATAGACAAATCGTGCAATGTTAAAGTGAACGAGTGACAAATTATATATAAACAAACTTTGTTTTAAAGCTATGAGATTTCCACAATCCATTTTGTATTTCTAGTGTATTTTTTCTGGATTCGATTGTGTGCATATTTTTCCCATCAACGTTTCGAATCACACTCCATGATTCTTGGGAATTCTTTTCATCCCGATGATGAATCATGGAGTGTGATTCGAAATGTTGATGGGAAAAATATACACACAATCAAATCCAGAAAAAATACACTAGAAACTTTGTTTTATTCCTTCGATGTCTTATAGAAAAATAATGGGAAAGCTTAAACAACAAATGCATGTCGTTCCTAATTTAGAGTTTTAAATAAAAAATACACAGTAATTTATTTATTTTAAGTTAAACATTCAATGGGGAAGTGCTCCAGGCAAAGATAACAACTGTCATTTCACTATCACAATGACCAGATTGTCATTTGCTGACCTACTCCCATCATCATGAATTTACAAGATCTAGATCGAATTCAACCCTTGTTCAAATCTAAAACTATAAAATTGGTCTATATATTTATTTCACAATCAAATCTAATCCTCAACTGATATGTTAGAATTTCATAATTTGATCTCATGTTTGATTGTGAGATAAGTCGAGGCACCTTATGGTGGTATATTTATATATCTTGTAGTCCAATTCTTACTAGATCATTCATACAAAACTCTCATAGCTACTTTATTTTTCTTTTGATCATCATCTTCACCTATAAGTTTGACTAAGGAGACTATATCTTCACTTAGCAGGTACTCTAATATTTCTTGGAGACATGACCACTCATCAAGCATGGGCACAAGGAGTTAATATCATTTTGGAATAGTTGTGAAACACTTCTTATTTGGCTTCTACAATTCAAGATTCAGTTTAAAATGCTATATTGTTTTTTACACTCACATATCTCAATTTCACATGTTAGATCATTTACGTACTTACATAATTTATTTTCATATGAAGATCGTATCCACCCGCATCATACAAATTCCAAATTATCAATTATGACCAATAACTAAATAGAATCAAATTATAAATTCTACAATGTTTGTCTCTGAGAATGGCCTAATTCTAGATATATTGACAAATCAATATATCAAATCCTTTACAACATATTCTATTAATAAAATTTGGAGATAAGTATTGCGAATAATTTGTTTAAATTCTAAAATAAAGTCTATAGCTGTATTAATAAAACTTAAAATTTTATATCTAAATTGACTAATTTATTAAATTAACTTATATTAGTGTTATATTTTTAAATTTTTAATATTCTTTGAATTGTATAGATAACTATGTGGTTATGTGTTTAATGAAAATTTTATTTGGATATTGTATAAGGATAATTTCACAATATTCTTAGCAAAATGTTCTTGCAATTATATATCACATTATAGAAATGTGTTTGGAATACTCATTTCACCTATGATAACAACAATTGACATCTATTTGTCTATGATTTCTTCAACTTAATATCAATCTCATGATATTTATTTTCAATCCTTCATACTTATCCTTTATAAGATTCAATAAAATTAGAAAGTAATTAGTTGTGAACCTAATATTTACTAAACATAGTGGGTGGGATCTCTACCACTTTTATTGATAGTAGCTACTCTCCCTACAAATTGGAATTCTAAGTCATAATAAGACATTGTGACCTATGACCCATATGATGATATGATGACAACATATTATATAGAATAAATTGACATCTAAGCCTACACCATATTTTACTATAGCCACATCACTGCATGTGGACCCATATTTCGAGAGTTTTCCAAATGATGAATGATAAAATATGGACAAATAGGTTGTGTTTACCATTTGCATATATTCAAGGTTTGGCATATGATGAGAGCTCTATTTCATAAGGGAAGGGAAACTATTGGAGATATTTGCAATAGACGTAAAGAATCCAAGTATGCACTTTCCATGCTATTTGCATTTTTGTGTCCTTTTTTGTAAAACCAAACACCAAACGAAAAATGATGCACAAATTGGAAGAAATTGTGACATGTCAACTTTTTCTTTGAAGGAGTGTGAATTAATTGGCTTCCCAAATCCCTTCTTTTCAACTTTATAATATCATTGTCTTATTTTATGCCTATAAAAAAATAGCATTAGTTTACTATTTCTCATAATTAATGGTATTTTGGGGTCTTTTCTTATGTGATTGAAAGCTAATGATTTATTTTTTGAAATCCCTTCATATCTACTTTGGTATAATATGAGATTTATTTATAGCTATTGTTAAAATACTTAGATATACCATTTTTTAATATTTTTCTTAACCATGTTATGTGATATGGATGGAGATGAGATCCTAGGCCTATGGATGCAATATAAGATGTCAAATATCCATGAAATATTACTGATAACATAAATGGGATTATCTACTAATGTAGAGAATCCACACACCAATCAACTAAGGGAGATATTTCTCCCAACTCACCTATCCTATTAGGTGATAACTCTTCACTCATTCACAAACCCCTCACAAAGATATAGGTTACTCACAAGGCTTCAACACTCCAACAACACACCCATGCTTCTCAACACACCTTAAAACCTTGACATACACTCAACTAGGGAAGACCAACATGATCAGATCTCAATCCCAACTTACCAACACTTCACCTCTACTAAGACCATTTTGCTAATCACTTACTCAACAACAATCCCTCTCTAGGATTCCTAAAATCCACTCACAACATGTAATGGATGCTCCAAAATATATATACCCCTCTTTACATCCTTATTAGGACTTCTAAATATACTCGCTCAAGGTTCTCTACCTCCCTAACCACCCAAGAGAATATCACAATGCTTAATGTGGATTTACTAATTTTTGGAGAATCATACAAAGTGTAGGGACAACCGTAATAACCCAAGACAACACATCTCTTCAAGGATTCCTAACACTTCAAAGGGTTAATAAGGACTCCCACACACCTTACCCAATTTTCCTCCACTCATCAAACTCAGTCATTGCATCATAATCTCAAAAATTTTGTCCACTAGTTCCTTAGGACAACAACATACCCAATTTTGGGACAGTCATAAAATGGTGAGTATTTTGGCCAATTAAGGGCTACAAACAATTGATTAGGGTATTCACTAACCCCACAAACATATCCAATCCTTTAACCAATTGGTGGGATCCTAATCATACATGTATATCAACCCACACATCACCAATTTGCTACCATTTTCAGACTAAGACACAAAAATCAGATTTTGTGTCACCCTTAACACATGCCAAAACTATTAGGGAGCCCTGCAAAAGAATTTACATGAAATAAAATAATATAATATATTTTTACACCAATTTTGGGGGTTCCACAATGGATAGAAATAAAATTTTATATTTTATATGCTCACTGCCAACCCTATGTAGGGTTTTGGACAGGTTTTACAAAATTTACTATATCTCCTTCAAAACACAACCATAATGAATGACAATAGAACTAGAATTGAGAAAAATCAACCCTCTTTCATATCCTATGCATAAAAAATGCCTTTTATCAAACTGTTACGTTGGAAAAACACAGAAAAGTGTAAGGAACTCCAAGATTTTATTAATTTTTTTCCTTCCAAAGGCATATAAACCTCATTTTGGTCATCGAAAGGACCTATATTTAAATGCCTCAAAGGCCTCCCAATGGTGATAACAACATTTTAAACCAACATCACTAACAAACACCTAATTACCCTTACAAACACAAAAGTTGTTTTGATAAATTTTGCCTAGGATAGGACATAAACCCAACCTAAAACCATTATGACTCAAAAATGATAAAAAAATGCCAAAATAAGTCCATAGACATTTATAATAAATAATGATGAACAATAAATACCTAATAGGTGCTGAGAGGGGGGTTGAATCAGTACAAACAAAAATTTCTCTGACAATTTAAACTGCAAAGACTGCACTAACTGGCAAACAACATCATCAGCCTAAGTCAAGACAATATCGGTAAAACATAGTAAGACTATAAACGACATAAACCGGTAATACGTGGAACTCAAACAAACCTAATATCTCATCTCAACTTTACCCATATGCTTAAGCAGGTAATACATCAGAAATGCAATGACCATTAGATCAACAGGCTTTACCACTTCACAAAAAACACTAAATCATCACATGAAAAAGCATCACACATAACACACTAATTTTTCATGTGGAAACCCAACTAGGAAAAACCATGGTGGGGATGAATACACACAATTTGTTCTTGAACTCTTCTGAAGTCCGCTCTATTAGGAGCCTAGTTTGGTTAAAGACTTTACAAAAGGTTCTGCTAGGAACCGATCCTGCTAGGGATCTCCTAGTTAGAGGTTAAAACCCTGCTAAAAGTTACCTCACAAGAGGATTTGAAGAACTCAATGATTTTGAGTCACCCTATTAAAGGATTGACAAGAAGCCTGTTAAAGCTACCTGGTAAAGGGATTTTCCAACTACTAAGATGGTTAGAAGTCAACAAGTAATACACTAATCTGATAACAACACTCAATGCCAAGGTAGATCCACTTCAATTCCTTTACATCTGCAATCACACACTATAGATCTCTACTCACTTCTTCGGTCTAGAAAGAATCACTTCACATACATTCATTTTCCAACAAATTCAAATGAAAAATCATCTAGGTTAACAATATAGTCATTCCAATCTTGACCGTTTAAACACATTACATAGGGTAAAAAAATCTTGAACAAATATCAAGACGTTCTACATCGTTCATTCTTCACTGCTTCTGGAAGTTGATAACCCATCATGCACTCTCCACTGTTTACTAAGACTTTACACATTCTCGAGGTAGATAGAATCAATCTTCTTATGCAAGATCCTCAAGGAAATTCTTCACGCGCACAAGGCTGACATGGCAACATGATCTAATCTTCATTTCAATGATAGCTCATCATAGGATGTCACCGGTCGAATCATACAGAATTGGAATGCATCAGCCGAAAACCCTGAAGCTAAGATTAGCAACCGATAGTCATATCAAGTGAAACCCCGATACAAGCTTTGCATATACCGGTTCACTTGTTGGTTTACCAACATACCAGTTCACACTTCATCATACCGGTTTACTTGCCAGTTTACTTACTTAAACATATCGGTTCACACTTCAGTATATTGATATTAATGACAACATACATTATTATCATGTCATCAAACTGCACATATGCCAACAATTTATACATCAATAAATACCATGTTAGACCCATTAATACATATTTCTCTAATGATAGTTTTAACAATTTTGACAAGCTTTGTCAATATGATTCCCCAAAGACTCAACACACAACCTAATGGTCTTAATGACATTATTACATCATATATGGTCTTTCAAGACCTTATTTACCAATTTAAATCTTCAAAACACATAATTTTCATAATTTACCTCATAAAGGCTTGATGGCAACTTAGGTGCTTCTGCAACATAAAACCCCCCTAGAAGAAAACTCATGTCATATTAGTTCATCCTTATGCTTGCTCCACCTTTCTTCTCTACTACTCCATGTCTTCCCCATGATATTTGGGCTAGAAATTTCTTCCATAGAATCAAAGACTCATGTCGAGCACTATAGCCTCTGTGCACTCCTTTTCATGATTGGTTGCTTGCAACTAGACCTTCTCTTGGCTTGCTATCCTTATTCAATATCATCTTGGTCAGAAAACCTTCAATCAAAACCTTACTTGTTTCTCCTTCAACTCCTGCAATGGCAAAAAAATATTTCTCTTCAATTCTTTCTATCTCTAGAGGACAAACAATGGTCCCCACTATGATTGCATCTACGTCCTTCCAACCACCTTGTGGTTTCTTGTATACTTCCACTTGGACCCTCTTCTGATCCATCTTAGGCTTCACCATATGATCCCCATTATTCAAAACTGAAACCACCTTGAAATTATGATTTTTGGCATTCTCACTCCTTGAGATATCTTCAATTTCTTTGGTCTCTTCTTCCTTATCTATCAAAAACTATTTCTTACCCACCAAGATGATCTTGGATCCCTTATTTGCTTCAGCATCCTCTTGCATTGGTGTCAACAAAAAATTTCTCCCATCCTCATTGATGGTGTATGTGTTAGCATATCCATCATACAAAGATTTCCTATCAAATTGCCACGACCGTCCTAAAAGTAGGTGAGAATAATCCATGAGAAAAATGTCACACAAAACCCTATCCTTATATTCTCCAATCAGAAAATCAACATAAGATTTTTCATCTACCAAAAGTGATTGAGTATCACTTACCCAAGAGGCTTTGTAAGGATTTTTATGAGGAATTCTTTCTGAGTTCAATTTATCCACCATTTAATTGGACACCATGTTGTTTGTTGAACCAGAATCTATTACCATCATACATACTTTACCTTTTCTCTTGAAATTGATCTTGAAGAGTGACCTCCTTTGTGTAACCTCCTTGTCTCTGGATATCTTCAAGAGTGTTCTCCTTAGCATCAATGCTTCTCCAACGTCTAGCTCACATCCTCTTGGAGAATTAACACTTCATTCATCCTCTTCTTGCACAAGTTGAACCCTCTTCTCACCTCTTCTTTCACCTCTTGATGATGATCCTTGTCTTTATGGACACTTGAATGTTGGGTGACCCACTTCATTAAAATCGTAGTACCTTCTTGTGAATATATTAGAACTTCTACATCCTCAAAATCTTCCTCTTGTGCCTCTTGTGCCTCCTCAAAAATTAGTAACTTTCTCTTTACCTCTACTTGTATCTCCTTAGTCTTATTGAATCTATGTTGTTCCTCTTCCTCTGTTGGTGTTTCCTCTACCTCTTCCTTGTCTTTCTTTCCTTCTTTGAAACTTCTCCTCAGCCTTTATAGCCAACTTATAGTACTCCTCTATTATTCTTGTTGTTGTGAGACTAATTTCTTCTTGAATATTGTATGACAACCCATTAAGGTATCGTGCCATGCTCTCTTCATCATCTTCATCATGTGTTGCTCTTATATCCAACTTATGAAATTCCTCAGTGTATGCTTGCAAATACATATCTTTTTGTATTAGATTTTTCAACCTTTTGTAAAATTGGACATTGTAGTCATTAGGTAAGAACTTTCCTTTCAGCTTCTCCTCCCTCTTGTTCCATGAAGTTATCTTTGGTTTTTCCATCTTCCACCTATCAGCTTGCATACAATCCCACCAAAGTACAGCATGTCCTTTCAATCTTGACTTAGCCACCTTCACCTTTTGAAATTGTCTACCAATTATTCACATTCAAAGTAGTTTTCCAATGCTCCAATCCAATCTATGAGTTCTTCTCCATTTATTTTTCCTCCATACATGGGTAAATTTTCTATGGCTTTATGATCACTTGCCTTAACTACCTTTAGGAGCCTAACTGTCCTTGCTTCCTCTAGATCTAACTCTACCTCTTTTGGGGCATCACTCTCACATTCTTCTTCTTTCTCACTCTCACCTTTAGTATCTCTTCTCCTTCTATCTCTGGCTACCAATGCTGCAACCTTTTGTTTCAAGGCGTTGAATTCCCTAGCACCTATTGATCCACCTTTTGGAGGAATGTTTCCTTGAACTTCTAAACTTCTTCTATCAAGGAACCTACTCCTTTTCTCTAATACTAATTTGATGCAGAGAATCCACACACCAATCAACTAATCCCCTATCCTATTAGGTGAGAACTCTTCACTCACTCACAAATCCCTCACAAGGCTATAGGTTACTCACAAGGCTTGAACACTCCAACAAAACACCCATCATTATCAACAAACCTCCAACCCTTGAAATACAGTCAACTAAGGAAAAAAAACATGATCAGATCTCAATCCCAACTTTCCAACACTTTACCTCTACCAACACCCTTTTAGTAATCACTTACTCAACAACAATCCCTCTCTAGGATTCCCAAACTCTACTCACAACATGCAATGGATGATCCCAAATACATATAACCCTCTTGAAATCCTTATGATAACTTATCAACACTCTCTCTCAAGGTTATCTACCCCCCCAACCAACCAAGAGAATATCACAATGCTTAATATGGATTCACTATTTTTTGGACAGTCATACAAAGTGTAGGGACAATCATAATAACCTTAGCTAACACCTCTCTCTATGGATTCATTACACTTCCAAAAGTTAATAAGTACTTCCACACACTTTACCAAAATTTCCCCCACTCATAAAACTCAATCATTGCATCATAATCTCAAAATCTCAGCTCACTAGTTCCTTAGGATAAGAACATACCCAGTTTTGGGACAGTCATAAAATGGTGAGTATTTTGGCCAATAAAAGGCCACAAACACTTGATTATGGTCTTCCCTAAACCATCACACCTATCCAATACTTAAACCAACAATTGTAAGCACAATCTTACATGTATATCAACCCACACATCAGCAATTTTTGCCATTTTCAGACTGAGACAATAAAATCAGACTTTGTGTCACCCTGAGCACGTGCCAAAACTAGTATGAAGACCTAGAAAAGAATTTAAATGAATTAAAATAATATAATAAAGTTTTCTACCCATTTTTGGGGTTCCATAGTGGATCCAAATAAATTTTTACATTTTATATGCTCACTGCCAGCCTTAAGTAGGGTTTTGGATAGTTTTTACAAAATTTACTATATCTCCTTCAAAACACAACCAAAATGAATGAAAAAAAAACCAAAATTGAGAGGATTAAATATTATATAGTCTCCTATGGATAACCAATTCAAATGAATTATTTTTCTTAAAGGAAAATACATTTTATCAGTTTGTTACATTAGAAGAACTCAGAAAAGTGCAGGGAACTCTAGGATTTTTTTTTTTCCTTCAAAAATTATATCAACCTCATTTTGGTCATGGGAAGGAACTATTTAAATACCTAAAATACCTACAAAAATTTATAACAACTTTTTAAACCAACATCACTAACAAACGCCTAATTACCCTTACAAACACCAAACTTGCTTTGACAAATTTTGCCTAGGATAGGATATAATCCCAACCTAAAACCATTATGACTCAAAAATGATACAAATAAGAAAAAATAGGTCCATATGACCTTTATGCATCATAAAATACCATGTTAGACCCATTGACACATATTTCCCATAAAATGATAATTTTGACAATTTTGACAAGCTTTGTCAATATGACTCCGCAAAGACTCAACACACAACCTAATGGACTTAATGACCTTATTTACCAATTTCAATTTTATAAACACATAGGTTTCATAATTTTCCTCTTAGAGGCTTGATGGCAACTTAGGTGCTCCTGCACCATCTACAACCCTATTAGGAGAGCTAAAAGATAGGTTTATGTTCCCTTCTTGCAATGAATTTGAGATTATGAAAACCGTATGAATTAACTAGGTTAAATGCTATTAAAAAATAAAGAATTTAAACAACTAAAATAGATTATAGAAAATAAAAGAAACATTGTAGGTTAGTTTTAATAATAAGACATAGAGAGGAAACTAGATATCCAATTTAGAGCTGAAAGTGTTAGATGATTATGGTAGGTTTCATAGATGTGGGCATGTCCAAATTAACAAAATGGAGTAGAAATACATTTTGGATTCCTATAGGTTTGTCTCTCAAAAATAAAAATAAAAGATAGTGTCAAGACACATGTTGAGAGTCATAGTTTAGGGGTTTATGCCTTTTTAAAATTTAGGAATGTTTACCACAATCTACTATAGAGACTACTATAACACTCTATATTATTGAAAATACTCTATATTATCAAATCTAAGCCTTAACACATGAAAAATAGGAAAGAATGGTTGTTTTTTATAGGGCATTTCCTAATCCAAACCTCTTGTTTATGTTACCATCTACGCAATAGTTATAATTGATTAAAAACACATCTTATCTTAGGGAGGAGAAAGGCTAAAGAATTAAAAAAAATGTTAAAATCAAATGATTATACATTAGGAATGAAATCTTGTCATAGAATTTCACATAAAGGTAGTAATGTAATTGTATTTGGACATGTATTCCAAATGTTATTGAAATAGCATGATAACATAAATCACAAACATAAAATCATACATGAATGTTGAATACCTATGATTTGTTGCACACTATGCTCATATTTACTCTTTTATGATGTATATTATAGATTTATTACTTCTTATATTTCAACTTTATGAATGATTGAAGATGTGCTTTATATAGGTGCCAAAAGGTTTTAGATAAAAATCTAATATAAAATGGTCAAGAAAAAAAAATTGAGACCAAAATTCAAATTGGAAGGAAAATAGCTGTATTGGCTACAATTTTGAGAAATTTTGGTGGGACACATGTTTTAGGCATCCAATTCCCACAAAATAGGGCCTATAAAATGGAGTCATGAGTTTCAGGGTTTGTAATGTTATATGATACCATTTTTTTAATTCTTTTTGTGATAGTTAAATTGTGGGATTAATAATGAAGATTCAAGGTAAAGTAGGGTCCAAATAGTCTCAAATGATATAGGAAAAAGCATAATAAGGTATCAGCCAAATAGAGTGTGAAATTTAAGGGGATATAATTTACTACACTGCATGTAGTCATACTTTAACAAGAGCATGAATTTACACTCATATTCATAGTAAAGTAGAGATAAAGAGAAAGAGAAAGTGGGTTTAATATAGACTAGGGATAAAATTTCACTATGTTGAGTGATGTGAAAGAGATCAAGGTATGACCCTATTAATTCACACAAATAACATTCAAAGTGTGATACACATGTACAAAGAGAATAACTAAAGGAGACAAGGTCCCAACTCAACTAGGTGAAGATAGCTTGTTGTAATAGATTATCTGAACAACTAATATCATTTTCAAAATGTTATTACAATAGTAAAAGTCAACTTCAAGAAAGAGAGAAGATAATATGCCATTGAGAATAGAAGAGAGTCCATGGTCCATTAAATAACAAATTGTGTTATGCTAGAGACCTTTAGTGATGGCATTAATTTTAATTGACCCACAAGTTGTGTTATGTAAAGTGATTCATTTAGCACAACAAAATGATTACGCTAGAAAGCCATTCTATACTAGGGGATCAATGTCTTAGGAAGTATTAACAACAATAATCATAACTAATAGGTCATACTATACTAGGTGATCCATAGATAAAGAGAGTATGTGTTCTCACAAGAATAGAGGAAAAAGGGTGTGTATTCCTTCAAGAAAAAAGGTAAAATAGTACATTCTATGATATAAATAGAGGAAAAGAAAATAACCAGTTAACAAATAATGAAAAATTGATAAACATGACTTAGGATAATTATGAAATATAAAAGTGCCACTCAAGGTGTCAACTAATGCGATCAAGGTTTATAAGGGTCATATGCACTCCTTAATATGTCAAAATATTCCTATATTGATATCTTAATGAAGATAGAGATCCATATAAATGATAACCACCTTCAACACCAAGTAGATATCATTTTTGAGAATGCATGCAGACAAGATAGGAAGATAATTCTTATCAAGGATGAAAAAATTCAAGAAAGGAAGAGATCATAGAAAAGGAAATATCTTGTGACAAGGGTAAAGTTATCCTTATCAAGGATACATAACTATAAAAGAGGTAAAATTAGGGGGGGATCCTTGTCTAAGGATACCTATCTCAACAAAAGGAAGGATATATTTAAAAAAGGATACACACACGAGAATGAAAGGAGATCCACAAGAAATGATGAACACTTCCCATGAAAAATGATAGGTATCCTCAAGAAATGATGCCTACCTCAATAAAAGTTGTCCATAATCCTAGTAGGTGATGACAAGCACACTAGAGAATATTATGTATTTATCCTAGAAATAGAATAATTAGCCATGATGCGATAGCATAATGAATGACAATGAGCCTCCATGTATAAGTACAAATGTTAGATAAATATAATAGAAAGTGTGAATGTAGGAAACCAAAATTTTCCTAGCACCTTATTGATTAAGATCCAGATATTTCCAACATCCAACAATGGAGTACCTACAATTGAAATAAAACATATAAATGTACTAATATAACACACATGCATTCAATCATAAATTTAATTCCATTGCTTTCCTATCTAGCATGATCTTGCACACTAATGACTTTTCTCTCATATTTTTAACATAATGCACAATAGGCTAAGGAATAACGGAAGGATTTATTGAAAAAATATTAAAAAAAAATATAGGTATGCGAAAATCAGACTAACATTATGATGTTTGAACTTTAAGAAGTGAGAGATACTTATGTGAGAGGCAAAAAATTTATAGATATCCTCATAAGGAAACAAAGTTGAGTGATGAATGTGGGATGATGGAGGTAGTTAGAGATGAATGTTATCCTATATTCATTAAATGAATGCAATTAGGAGAGGAAGAAGGGAATAAATCGAGGATGATTTTGTGAAAGGATAGAAATTAGGGATCAAAATAGCTTCATGAGAATATAGTGATTAATGAATAAGTAAATGATAATTTAATAAATTAAAATAGAGGAAAAATGATTTAATGAATTAATGAATTTTAATAATTTAGGCAATAATGCCTACTTCATTAATAGGATAGTTATGAGAAATAAATTTATGTGTCTACAACAAGAAGTATTATTTAGAAGGGATATGACAAAGGTGCAACTCATTGTCACTTTTCATTTGAATGATATTAGATTTGGGATCCTTTTATATTTTAATGTTTAAAACTTCATATTCATTAGTGGAATATTCATGCTCTAGATGATATGCACAAAGGGATAGACTTGTTTTATTGTGTTAATGAATTTTATTCCATCTTGTAGGATAAAAATTAAGCAAGTTATATTTTATAAGTGAAAAAAAGATATTTTATTATTTAGATTGAAGGTGGAGTGTAAAATAACCCTTTCTCATTTGGAGATCACTTTTAAAAATAAGGCATAGAGCCATTCGACAACGAAGGAGGGGATAGTGAGAAAGGAGGAGTTTGAAACACTATAACCTCTATAGAAAAGTGTTATGTACATTTTAAATTAGTATAAATGTTTTGTTCCATACATCCTAAGCCATGTCAATTGTATGATATTTTATAAATAATATTAAAATAAACCCCATTGTCTCCAAATGAAGTGTAGAATCCTTATTGGCTATTGAAATGTAAAGTTGAGAAGCATCACCCTTAGGTAAAATTATTCCATGTGGAATTAAATTTAAAGAGACCTAATTACCATCAAGCCATGTGTTAGAAGAAAAAATTGGAACAATTTTAGAAGTATATTAGGTAACTAAATACAAGGATTTTTTGAGGCTTCAAATGTAAATTGTGGGACTTTATAATTTTTGCAAGAAATAATAGTTAGATAATCATATAGAGAATATGTTGCATCTTGTTGCATCAAGGCTCTATAGATAAAGAGTTATAATATAGTTTGTAGACTAGGGGTAGTAAGTATAGGTCACATCACATATTGTAGATAAATATATTTTAAGAAATGATCACTAGTAGAAATGGGTAATAGGGAAATATAATAAAGATGTAATGAAGAATAGAATATACAGAAGGATAATATATGATATCAATGCATAAGAATGCATAAGGAGATATAAAAGCGCATATAATATGTTAAATGAATATAGTTAATACAAATATTTTTTTGTTTAAATTTAATGTGTTATATATTTTTTTAATATTCTATTAGATAGGTTATCTTCTATATAGATCTAGTTCTTGATTATATTAATATGACTAAGTCTAGGGTATGAAGACTACAACACTAGATAGTCATTAACATTTTGAATTCATAGTCTATGTCCCTTGCTTTATTCCTAAGATTGGATTCATTTTCGGGACCATGGTTAGCTCTTGTTGAAGACAATAATGACCTATGAGACAAGGTTAGGTTCCAAGGAGATGGAGAATGGAAATGATGAAGAGCTTAGGAATGGATCTATGAAAATATGAGACTAACAAGAAAAGTTGCTAGATAAATACCACAAGAAGTAATAAATGAGAAATGAAATCATACAAGATAAACATACATGGCAAGAGGAGACAACAAGAATACAAGAAAATAAAAGAGGAAATTGAACTAGGAAAGGAAGCTATAATAGAAAGCCTAAATGGAGAGGAAATAAGACAAATTCAGATGTTGGAGAGAGAATAAAGACATTGAAAGATGATGGATACTATGGAAATATTGAGATTGGAGCATGCCAATGTGGTTGATGCCAAGACGAAGAAGAAAGGTAATAAGAAAAGGGATAAAAGGACAACAAAAATAACAAATTAATGCTAGAATAGGGTATAATGTTCCTAAAATATTTAGAAAACAATCAATAAGAATATGTAAGATGTTGACCAATTGGAGGAATTGATTATGTGTTCCATTGATGTTTTCTCATTGATGGCAACATTGACTGCTTTGGTTGTTTACTGATTTTCGATAGGTTCCAGTAGAGCGGCTAGATTATGATATTGATCCAGTATGCTTCGTTATGCTTTAGTTTGTGGAATTGGTTTGGATATGTCATTCATGATATTCAAATGCGTATCATGATAAGTTAGTTCAGGATTTGATGACTTAGGAGCTATCATTTGTTTTAGTAAGCCTTTTGGTCACCGGTAAGGGTTTTACCAGCAGAGCTTTGTTGAAGATATTTTGATGGATGTGATAAGTGGTGTTGGCATAGCTTCTAGATGGCTTTTGGGATGTAGTTGGTTGTCTTGTTCGTGTTCCTATTGATCAGTGGTGTTGAATTTGGGTCCGGACCTACTGCTATCTTATTATGCTAGGCTATGGACCAATTTATGTCATGTTTTGGTGGATGATCCCGATGTATTACCGGTTGGGTTTATTGATTGGATTATGTTGTTTCGGTCTTAGGCTGACTTGGTTGAGCATTAGATTGTAGGTTTATGTTATGAATTTATTGTATTATCTTTTAGTTGGCTGACCTAATTGTTTAGGTCCCGGGTTGGTATAAATATGATATAAGATATCTTTGTAGATCATGGGAATATTCATGGGTTTTTGGAATATAGGATTATTTGTGTGTGAATAAGGTTGTAATCATATGTAGAGGTTTTGGTCGATCATTGGTAATCAAATTGGTTTGGTGAAAGAGGTTTAAGAACTCTGGTACCAAGCTTAACTATAACTGTATTTAGGCATAGAAGATTCTATTCTTATAGTTCACTCTTCTTTTTGGATTGTAGTCTGGATTTATTTTGTAGTTAGTGAGGCTCATTTTGTGATGAGTAGTGTGCTCTAGGTTGTTGGCCTTCCTGCATGTGTAGGCCCCTCTTTATGTAAACACATAATTACTACAGAAGTATTATCTGACTATGGGTAGGCTTCTCACCATGTTTTTTCCCTTTACTAGGTTTTCCACATATAAATATTGGTGTTATCTTTTGTAGATGGTTGGTAAATTTTATGTGGTTTATATTTGTGCTTAACTGTTATATCTCTTATTCCAATAATAGGGTTTTAATGCTTAAAGTTATATAATTTGTTAACAATTGATTCATCCCCCTCTTAGTTGTTCATCGGTTATCTGAGATTTCTAATAGAAGATGTATAGGATTGTTGTTAGGGAAATGCAGTAGTGTGGAGACTCCTACCCTACAATAATCTCACAAAATCCTGAAAAAAAAACTAGACCTATCTACTATCACAATCAAATTAGATGAAAGCATTATGGATTTTTTAAAAACAATAGAGAAGGTCTTACCCTTGAATTACACATATTTGGAGGAATTAGCTAATAAAAGTATAAGGAAATTAAGTAGAGAGGAAAATGACAAAGAGGAAGTTAAATTAAATTTAGGTGAGGATTTGAGATTATTAACTAATCTAGTGTCATTTGGAACAAAAACAATCTTTGAGGAGTCAAAAACCCTTGGCCAAGATGCATAATCACCACTATATAAGAGTAGGATAATATCAATAGATGGTATATCACTAATAAAAAAAGAAGAAAAAGAAGAAAAACAACAAAAAATAGTGTATGAATTTTTTTCAAAAGAAATATTATCAAATGAATTTATTGATATCAATATAAAGTGAGATAAGGAAGAGGAAGGAATCCATAGATAGTTAAAACTATGAAGAAAGAGAAAAAGAAAAGTCCCCAAATGTGGAATCCTAGAGCACAGAAGAACCCATACAAGATGGAAGCTTGAATTAAGATACCTATTTTTGCTAGGACATCATTGAAGTTGAATAAGATGTGTTCCTATTGGATTCTCTATGGGATAGAAAAGGAGTGCAATAAGATAGGAAAATTATATTGGAATTTATGTTGTCCTTATAAAAATAAGAACTAGATTGGTATATAAAGAGAGTGATCCCACAATACTAGGTTACACTTTTTGGTAAGTCCCGAGTTTTGTTGAAATCACATATTGTTTAGAAATGTAATGATTTAAGACTTGAGATTCCCATTTGAAGGAATTTATTTAAGAGGGTTATAACAAATCCTCTTATATAAAACTCCCCTTGATAGAAACTTTCTACTCTTAAATCATATAGGCAACGGAGTCTCATTTTCACCTATTAAAATGCTGACAAAAAATTGCTTTTATGTTAGCTCCTGGGGGATCAAATGAATTCATTTATAAGTTTTATTTTGTAAATATGTAGTCCTTATTATAAGCCTTCTAGAAAGTATAATTTTTAATATAATTAATTTCTGAAATATATTTATTTTCTATTTCTTTAATACATGTTTTTCATCAAACATTAAAGTCTTTGTTTCACACATCTAGAAAACTAGTAAATTTGTTTTGTAAAAAAATATCTTTTCCCTAGGCATCAATATCCTCATTTTAACAAAAATAAAAAAATTTAATTCAAATGCATACAAAAAATATTATTCTTGACATCATACACCTTTGTCCATATTACAATTACTCTGACTTCGAAAATTAACAAAAAAAAGTACATGCAACAAAAGTTAGGAAAAAGTATCCATACACTAGATATTGGAGTGATAAATATATATTTTAAAAATTAGAATTTTATTCTTTCTATAAAATTTTAATGCATGGCATCATAAACATCACTTCTGAGAAATATTGATTATTATAAAAATTAAGTTATTAAAAGTTTGTAAAATATGCACAATTTATTATTGATTTTTTAAAAATATATATAATTAGAACCTACACAATTTTTTTTTGAAATAAGTAGTTTACTACATCATCAAATTATTAATTTTTTGTCTTCTATAAGTGTTAGAAAGTGAAGATATGGTGCAAAATACTAATTTCAGTTTCATGATTGGCCAAAAAGTGTAACCTAGTATTATTGGATCACCCAAGACCCACCATAAACATAGCATCAATTTCAATTAGGTTAGGGTTGATTTTATTGTAATTTTTCCTACTCCATCTATCCATACTGAAAGTGTCGATAAAATGTTAAAATTGGTGCTAAAGGATGAATGAGTTAGTTAAGATTTATGATAAAAGGTTCAAGGAGGTATGTCACAAGTTGCAAGAACCGGCATTGGACAAATAAAATATTGAATGGTTCACTCTTCGAGTAAAAAGGAACATTAAAGTGACTTTGGATGGCATAAAATCTTATACAGGCTTGATCATAATGATTTACTAGATTGAAGAATAACACTAGAGGAAAGAAGAAAAATATTAAACAAAAAAACCCCTAAAGGACCTCTAGCTACAAATTTAGAAATTAACCATCCAAACAAAAATCATGGATAAAGGAAAATAAAAGAAAGGAAATCCGATATAGTATACATAGTGTTATCAAGAAGGACATATCTATAATTTTTATTCTAAAGAACTAGGAGAAATAATTGTTGATGCATTACATGTGGAAGTCGAAAGTATAAAATCTAATTCAATTTTTTTTGTTATTTGTACGGAATGGGATAACAACTTGATTAAAGATTACCTATATTACCAATCTCCAATATATAATATAGGAAATTAATACCATGAAGGATTATATTGTCATAATTGTAATTTAGGTGAAAGAAATAATGGGCGATACAAATAGAACCCTCAAAGAAAAAGTAGGAATGCCTATTCCTTGCGAAAAAATACCAGTAGGACTTTATTGAAGACAAACAATAATCAAACCATAAAGGTGATAGAGGTCAAGGTAAAAAAAAATAGAGGATGAATGTTGCCACTTTTTTCAATTGCGAAATATTTGGTCACTAAGAATCCGAGTGTTGTTGATTTGAACAAATAAATCTCATTTTTGGAGATGAAAAATATGATATATTTAAATGTTAACATTCCATGAAATTCTTTGAAAATGATATAACACTAGGCATAAGTGATGACTTTCATAGAGGAGCTCGATTAATTTAAAGAATCCCACAATATGGGAGAAGACAAAACCAATAGGACATCTATTCTTTTGATACTTCTAGTGGAAAATATTCTAGTGAGGAACAAGTAGTGGACATAAAGTTGAAAAAAAAAATTGCACCAAAGAAGAAAGCTATAGTCCTAACCCGATAAGGGACTGACACTAAAAAAAATAGACATAAGGATATTGATGAGGAATATATGAGGAATCTATTTTGGAAAAAGAAAGGTTAGGAACACTTTTAGACCACAAAAAACCAACATGAGAAAGTAGTGGAGAAAGCTAAACAACATATCGTGTAGCTAAAAAAAGAAGAGGGAGGTTGTTTCATTGAAGAAGAGATAAAGATGTTGAAGGATTTATCCTTTGTATCATGGAAAAAAGACATTAGTAAAATTAAAATAGTTGGAGAAGTGTTTGAGAAAACAAATGGAAGCAACAAATTAACCACTATCTATGGAGAAAAATTGGAAGATCAATGTGTATTTAAATAATAATAAGGTGAAATAAGTAATGGTAGACCTTGGTGGGAATTTGAATATCATATTGACTACTACATTGAAGAAATCAAGAAAAGATAGGATTATTCAAAAAACTATGAATATAAGCCTAGCCAATGGATCCAATATGGAGATAGTAGGGACAGGGAGAAATGTTGAAGTGACCTTTAAAGGTATAAAAAAAAAATGGACTCTGAAGTGGTAAATATGAAGAAGTTGTTCAATACCTCGAGAGCCTTATTATTATTAAAATGGTTTGTTAATGTAAATGATATTGTAGACTCTTGGAAGGAAGAAATTTCATTTCCATATGAATATCCCATGTCAAAATAGGGAGAAAAATGATAGAAAATAAGTTGAAAAGGTTGAATAGGATAGAAATGGATAATATCTAAGGATCCCTTACTCCATATGCAAAACATTGAATGCATAAGTAGAGGAAAATCCCACTAGTATTGGAGAGAATTGACTAGAGTGATGAAGAAATACCAAATACATATGACATTCTTGATCCTTGAATGGAGGGAAAATAAGAATGTACATTTTAAAAGATCTATAGTTTTTGTGGGGTATTCTTAATATATAGTAGACCACCAATAAAAAATATCTACAAAATAAGGAAAAACATCAAAGGATACCTTAGATCAAGAAAAATAATGCCAAATCTTCACCAAAGTATCATGATATCCATTTAAAAGATAGACTATACATATACAAATTAATTAAAGGTACCAACCTAATCATACCATGGGTATTAAAAAGATAAAAATCAATCATGTCATAAGGCTACTAGAAATTACCAAGGGCAAGGTTCATAAACTATACACAACAAACCTACATTACAAGGAAGGATCAGGTACATTAAAGAACAAAACCTTAATTATGCAAACTAACCCTAAAAATTCCAGTGTGGTGTATGAAAGAAATAGATTAAACATAATCTGATTTAAGGTCAATGAAGAGCATATAATTTCTCTATAGTGTACTATAAATTAGATAGGAAGCATAAATTCGCCAAGAAGTATCCATAACAAAAACAACAAGCAAAATATTGGTGGAAAGAAGAGAAAAAAACTACAATAATAAATGTTTCACAATAAGACAAGTTTATAAATAGCACCCATCACTATCTGAGACTCACATTTTGTGCATACTTACAAATTGGTATTTATTTTTTACTCCCATGAATTCAAAATTTCATGTTTTGATTCTAGATCTACTTTTCCCATTAATTCTCAACTATACAAATCACCCACATGGTTTCCACTATCCTTGAATATTCTTCACAATAACCCCATCCTAAATATAGTAAAATCTCCTATACAACAATTGATGATGACTCAAATGGCCCAATTTCTAAGGTGCCTGGTAATGTCATATATATAGAGCATGTTTGATAATATATTCTGTATTAATGTGGAAAAATTAGAATTTTACTAATTAAGTTAATAAAACCACTAATATAACCTACGAGACCAGCACATTGAAAGAGGGGTGAATATAATATATCTCACAACAATCCCAATAGGAAAAGGGAAATTGTGATTAGATTCACTCGGTTTTGTTTGTCACCCTATTTTTGTTAAAATTTGGACGCGAATTGTAAAATTAGGGCAAGACAAGGGATAACTAAGATGAAACAGTAAAAATAGATTTCCACAAATGTCGAATGGAGCCAAAGATAAGGATCTGGGTAGAAGAAGAGAATCAAAACCTAGTCCAAAATGTTTGAGCTTATTTACTAGGATTGGGTAGTAGATATTTTCCCTAGTCCTCCAATTTTCACTCTGTTGAAAGCTAAACCTATTCATCATTGTCAACTCCGTTGGAATCTCTGGGTACAACTCCTATGTCAATTCATTGCACATAGAAAGAGAGAATAAGTGTTTTGGATAGGGGTTTGCCTTGGGTCAAAGGCTAGTTTAGGAATTAACCTTGAATTAAATAATGCAAATACTAAAGTAAAAGCTAGGAAATATACCTGAGATCTGCAATGGTTGATAGAAAAATTGATTATGTAATCATTTTTTAATGTAATCACAAATGTTGAATGTAATGACATGAAAAAGATATGAACATGAAGGACCTAATCAAATGCATGTGCTTCAATGAAGATTGATGTAACTTTTCTCCATAATTCTTGAAGGATTAAATGTTGCCTTGAATGCTTGAGACTATTGGATGATGAATACTTGATGGATGCATGAATGATGGGGCATGTTTGTTATGTTAAAATGACTATTGTTGATCTCTAGATCCTAACAGTCGAACACTCGACACAGAACCTCTACATCTCATCCCTCCCAATCATATAAAACCATCCAACCAAAGATCAAGATGTGCAAAATTTGGTATACTTCCTCTAGAGTCATAGATATATCACCCATCAACAAGTGGAAGGTGCAGTTCGTATTATACAACCGCTCAGCCAATACAAATAGAAAACCAAGATTGTTTGAATCTTAGGTATTAGTATAACATGCCATAACCCTATTACTCTTAGTTTTGGATAGTCATCCTCTATTAGCTGTAGTCTCAACCTCTGCATCCCTGGAAATCTCTCTCAAGGATCTAAAGGACCCAAGTCAACCTACAATTACAAGTGCAATTGCATTAACATCATAATTTTGTTAGTCTTCCATGAGGTTTATAAACTCTATTTCACGACTTCATCAAATTTATCAACATCATCAGTCGCTCTACAACCTATCCTGCTAGAGCACTCACTATATTTCATCAATTCATTGGCTTATCCAATTGGTTGTTCTTATTTATCATAGAGAGACCATATTTTTCCTTCATTGGGACCATAAACGTGCTAATGTTTATCACAAACATCCTAACAATCACTATACAAAGTTTTATAGTGTAAAAACATATGTCTACCTTATATGTGCTAATGTTTATCACATACACACTTAGAATCCATCGGTGCACTTATCCATGTCATATACACATTTTCAACACAAATGCATTATTGTTCATCATAAACGTGCCAACATTGACAATCAACATGTTTTCATCATTAACACTTTTACAGACCACATACATACTTTTACTGATCATAAACATATCAAAACTCTAAACGTGCTAAGATGCAACCTATACATGCTAATATGCAACCTATATGTGATTTTGGCATTTTCCTAATTTCTGTGTTTCTAGGAAAATACATTCTATCCCTATTTATGATGTATTAAATTCATGAATTGAAAAGTATGATAAGGTACATATCAACTGGCCATACTCGTTAGGTTGCTCGTGTCGTCAGATGCACTCGAATATGTGAAATATCTCTGCCATAGCTCCTCTAACGTGCTCTTTAACTCTCATTCACTCTATGCCATAACCAATGAAAGTGATGGATACAAATGAGGTTGTCCCTTTTCAACACTTATATTTATAGGAGTGCTAACCCTAGTTTCTTGTGTTCACTCCCCATGGTCACTATGATCCCCCAAGACCTTATTTTTACCTGCCTTCAGCCTTTTCACCTTCTTTTTCATCCTTCTTAGACTTTTTCTAGCCTTTTTTTTTTCAAGATATTCTCCTATTTTTTTGAAATTTTTTCACTTAATCTCTCAAGGGGGCATGTTGTATTCCTTACCAGGAGCAACTTATCATATTAATTCTTTATTTTTCTTTGAAACATCATGACAAGCTACATTGTCTCAAAGAAGGGCTAAATGTAGACACCTAAAATTCTCCTAGCCTTATTAAATAAATATTTTATTTATAATTTAATCATTTTATCTCAAGCCTTCTATCAATTAAATAGATTTTTTTTAATTTAATTAATTCACTAATCCTCTTCCAGCCTTTCACCATTGAAATAAATATTTTAATTTATTTAAATTATCCTTTCCTTTAATTAAATAAATATTTGATTTATTTAATTGTCCCCACCTCCTCTATTAATTAAATAAATCTGTATTTATTTAATTAATTCATTAATTCATTTCCTTCATGATAGTCGTCATTCATGTCTTAATTCACCTTTAACTATCTCTCTAATATTTTTTCTATTTTCTATACCTACCCTCTAATCCTAGCCAACCATTTATCCTTCCACCTCTTAATCCCATCCCTCAATTTCTAGGCTTCTCTCTATAAAAGAGGATCATTTTATCCTTATCAATCCCTAATGAATCTAAATCCTTATACAAATACTCATAGAAATCAATCACTCAAGTGTCTACACAACCATAATCCATTCTTTGTTAAGCTCTTATGCACACATAAAATCTGAGAGAAACAATATAAAAAAATATCAATGAAGTTAGGAAACAATGGAGATCAAATCCTAATGAAAATGTGAATGGTATAATATTTCATATTTGATTCTTTGAATTTTTTTAGGTTCTTTATTTTTATTTGGTGAATTTTATTCAAAGACTAGGGTTTCATGTGGTTGAATCTTATTTCATTTTACAATATTTTGAATTCCTAATTCCATCATACATAGTGCATGTTTAGAAAGGAAATAAAGAAGAACTCAGATTTAATATTTGAAGGTGACAATGTAGGATAGGGTTGTTGGATGCCCAAACCTAGAGGTTTATGAGATATTGGAAGATGATTAAAAATACAATCAAGAGGATATAACGCAAAGTAGTAGGACAAGGGCACTTAATGTCCTAGTTTAGGGGTTTTCATCCGTTCAAAATGTGTGAATGTATGACACTATCTACTCTACTTATGTGTACCTTCCTCACAATTAGATATGTACCTACACAGTAAATAGGGAAAAATGGATATGCTATACAGTGGCTTGCCTAAATCAAACCATGTGTTCATGTTCCCACCTCCATAATAGTAATGATGAGTGATAGAGTGCATTCCATAACAAGGATAGCTTGTAAATAAATGATAAGTGCTAAAAGAACAAAGATTAGATTTGGTATAATCCTCTCATGATGAGTTCCAAATAAAGGTAGTGATGCAATGCTCTTCGAATGTCTTACAAGTGTTAGTGTGATAACATGATAATCATAAATCTGAAATATGAATCTATACTTGAGCGTAGAATGCTTGTAGTCTGCTACTCCTTGTATGACTACTTTAGATTGGATTGGATTGGATTGTAAATGCTTGATAGAGAATGGTATATTTCATTGACCATACAAATGATATAAGATATTTTTTATGTATAGATCACAAGATTAATTTAAGTTTAGGCCAAGAAATAACTATAAATGCAAATATCAAGACCTGGTCACAAATGATGAAGGCCAACACTAACAATATTTAAAATTTGTATTCATTTTGGTGAGACAAGAGCATCTAGTCCAGTAAAAGGAGGCCTTCAAAAGAGGAAGAAAAGTATAGGAACCTAAACACGGGACCTAGCCTCGGATTTTGTGTTTCATAAAAATTTAATTGTCAACACAATTAATAAAGTTATAAAGTAATATGAATGACAAGTAGACTTAAAATGATCTAAGAAAACTATCAATAAAATAAATGTAAAATAAAGTGTGAAATTGTTAAGATAGTCAATTTATGACTCTTTAACAAGAAATAAATATATTTCATCCAGAGATAAAATGCATTCAAGATCCATAAAACTTAAAATCAATATTTACTGCTCCTCAAGGAACTGCCACACCTTATTAATTTCTCTCAATTCAAGGAAGGTATCGATTATCCTAAATAGTTGGTATAGCACTTTTGTGATATAATCTAATTTTGTGTATTAGACTGTGTACGAGAACTCTCTCATCAATTCACTGGGGAATTGCTTTTGAGATAGGCACATCTTACAAGTCAAATCATTTCAATATCATCAATGTGGACAAGGTGAATACTATAGTTTATCATTTACTTAATTTGGCATTTAAACAAAATTTTGCATAAAAGTATAAATTTTCTTGTTTCTTCGAAACATTCATTGACAAAAATCTCAACTGTTCCAAAATTTTAGCAAAACTTTGAAACATATTACAAAATGATAGATTAATTTCGGGTAAATCAACCTCTCATTCCCTCAAATTCCAAGTCTTCTCCTATAAGCCCCATTACCATAGCAGAAATTGCAGGCCCGATTGGCCAAGATTATATAAATTCATTCCTGATTGATATCAATAACTTTAGGTTTATAGAGCAAAGGGTTTGCCTTTCTTGTTGCATAAACAAAATAAAACATACAAATTAGTTGTAACAAAATCACTGAATGCAATGCATCAATAGATTATCTGAAGATTTCAACAAAAATAGTTTAATCGATTGTGTGTTTTTAATCCACATATACATATAAACAAATTCTGATCAATTTTAGGATAACTATAATCGAATTTACAACCTGTTCATTGAATAAAGTCTATCAATGAACAAATAAGTATTACAATACAATAATCAAAGACAAAACATGCAATTTATGAAGTCTATAGTTAAACTCTTTGAAATATACAAACTTATATGTTACATTAGTTTGGATTTTGAAGTCTATTGTCCAAATCATTTCCATTGCACATAGTTTTTTTAGTATTTTTCTTTTTTGGGTTCATAATTGAGTGGAGGACTATTTGTGTAGACACCTAAAAATGTCTCATTGATCATGTACTAATTATTCATCTAATTAGTTAAATAATTCTTTAATTATTTAATTAAGTCAATTAAACTTATTCTTCTAAATTCTTCTAATTTCATATTTCCTTATCATCTTATTAATTATTCTATTTCCTATTCTATCATCATTTAATCATTTTAATCATTTTCTAAATATTAATTAAATATTTATTATTTAATGAATTGTGATTTAATTCTTTAAATTAAATAGTCTTTATTATTTAATTAAATTCCATTTCTAAATAATTAAATAGTTTCTTTAAATTATTTAATTAGTTAATTAAATCTTCCAATTCCAAATCCCCAAATTCTAATTTCATTTAATTTCATATTCTTCTAATTTCTTCCAAATTCATCACATGTGCATGATTTCAAAAATCAAATTGAAAATCAAAGTCAAGTTCTAAATATATTCAAAGGCTAAATTGAATTAATAAATTTAATTATTTAAAATATATCTCATGCAAAGATTAAATTAATAATTTAAATCTAAATGCAAGCACATGCTAAATTAATTAATTAAATCATTTATCTCTCCAACTTCTATTTCCATCCTTCAGTTAGCTTTTTCTAAATTTAGCTCTCTGTGTCATCTTCTTTATTTCCACCAATCATTCTTTTTCTTCCTTTAGTTAACTCTTTCATCAATCAGTTGACTCCTTTAATCTATTCAATCTATTGAGTTCCACTCCTACAATCAATAGTTCAACTATCAAATTGCATTTGAGCTCACCTGAGTTTACACCTCTTGATCATTTTGTTCCACCTTTCAATCAATCTTCTCCAATTTTCTATAAATTGAGCATCCAATCTCCATTTTCAATCCTCCTCAGTCTTTACTCTGAATCATGAACTTCGAATCTTTGTGTCACTTGCAGGTTACTAGCACAATATCTGAGAGCTATCATACCACAAAGAGAAGAAGAGCAATGGAAGCAATAAGCACATCTTGGGAATATGGAGTTTTTATTTGAATTGATTTCATTCTTAATTCCTGTTTTGCTTGATGATTGCATTATTTCATTGTCTAGTTTGTTAGATTTGTTAATTAGACAGGGATTCATGGTTTCCCTGGTGTTTCTAATTGATAGCTTTAAGATGAATTCTAGCATGTGTTACATTTTGGTGAACCTGACATGAACTAATAGCAATTTAACCTTTTTCTGTGTTCTTTGTGATTTTTGGAGATTGTGTGGATTTTTTTTTTGCAGGTTGCACAAACTTTGAGAAAATTGTTTTTGTCACGCAATCGAGCTTACATCGTCACGCAATTGTATAGATAGAATCACGCATTCGTCCAGACAGGGTCACGCAATCACCCTGTCCAGATCACGCAATCACCCTTTCTATGCCATGCATCCACAGGGTTAATTGTTGTTTTATTTTTCTTTTGTCTGTTATTAATTCTATATAATTCTGTCTTAAATTTGGTTAATTAGGGATCAAATTTTCCTTTTACTTCAGGATTTGATTAACAAAGTTTATGGCAAGGAAAGTTCAATTCAAAATTTCAGGTGCGAGAAGGACAAAACAACAAAGGAGGGAAGCTAAACGATATAAAAAATTTCTCCAAGCAGAAAAATTGATACAGGATTCAGAAGAACAACTAGCCTTAGATAGATATAATAGCCTAGTTCTTTCCTATACAATTAAATATGATCTAATCAATATTGAGTGGATGATGCGAGATTTGGTTAGGTCTTCACAATTGGTTGTGTAGATTCCTGATAAAGTTTAATTTTATTTAGTGGTTAATTTATTTATTTATTTATTTATTTTTTGCTGACTGCATTCTGTCATGCAATTGAGCTATCGTTGCTACACAATTGTGCAGATATCGTCACGCATTCGGTCTCATGTTTACGCATTCAATCTGTCAAGGTTACACATTCGATCAATAAGTATTACGCATCCACTCAGGTATTATCACGCAATCACCTCTGTCAAGTTTTGGGTTTCTATTTTTTTATGGTTTAATTTTACTACTAATCTTCTATTTACAGTCTGTGGTGGATTTGCAGAGAGGATTAGATTAGTAATTTTGCATGCACACCTCACACTTCAATTTTTAGTGCTTAAAATCAACAACAGTTAAAAAGGACATGCATGCACACCTCACACTTAAATTATTAGTGCTTAAAATCAACAACGGTTAAAAAGGACATGCATGCACACCTCACACTTCAATTTTCAGTGCTTAAAATGAACATGGTCTAAAATTGACATGCGGGTATCTCACACTTGGTTTTTGGTGCTTAAAAATCAAACAAATGGTTAAAATTGACATGTATGCCTTCATTCTTGGATTTGGTGTTTAAAATTGACATGCACATGCGGATCTAACACCTAAATTTGGGCTATAAAAAAAATGTGAATCAGGCTACATTAGATTAAATCATTTTTCATTTTCTTAAGGGAAAACAACTTTTCATTATGTCTGGGGTGGACCTACTATTGCACTAACTGACTTTCTACCTGCCATTGGGCCTAAGGGAGAAAGAAGGAAGGTGACAATGACATCCAAATTTTCTTTTTTTCCTACATAGTGAGGGGTATCTTTGACTAGGGATTTCATCACCCCATAGAGGTACTTCAAATTGGGATGTGTTGGGGATATCATCTCTCCTAGCGTACTCTCAAACGGATTTTTTGAGCCGCTATATAAATATACTGGTCAGACGGCTAGAGTGTTCAGTGAATTTGACGTATGTGGGGGCCTTCCCTACATTGATAAGCTCAATTAAAGTCTTAAGTGGCTTTCTCTAAGAATCTATCATTGGATCGGGACCCATCGAAACCTAATAATAAGAACCAAATTAGTTGCCAAAAATCCTACATTCAGTGGTTCCGGGAGTGCGGATCGTACCCCATAGATACCCTTCATGTACCTTACACTATGATACAAGAATCCCTCGGCTAAAAGATCTTCGGATCTTCGGGGTAAGAGAGACTGGCATGCCCAAGAAGTGTGTGCTATGGAGTGGAGCCAGTGTTGCCAGACTCTCTATCTGTTCATTTTGTTTCGGTATTTTATTGTAATGGCCTCACTTAATGGTGTCCACTATCCAGCCTAAGATTGTATTCCGTGCTTTTTTATGTATCATCATACTAGACTAGTATTGAGTCAATCCCTTGGGCTATTTCAGGCCCTATCCCGCATATCTCTGAATTTTTTGAGATTGTATGAAATTTGAGTCTGTCAGCTATACATACCTACCATTGTTCTCAGATTTGGAAAACTGCAAAACATTGTCCTACACACAAGGTTACCAAAAACAAAGTCCATTTTGAAATCGATTCTCAAAAGTCCTTACATACTTGTGACCACAGCAGTCCCTTACATCATCTTTTGCATAGTCCCCACTTCTGTCCTCATTATCATCCTAAGTCCTTGCAGAGTCCTCATTTACATCCTCATTATCATCTTAAAGTCCTTGCATAGTTCTCATTCACATCTTCATTATCATCCATAGTCGTTGCATAGTCCCACTTACGTCCTTGCTATCATCCTACATTGTTGCATAGTCCCACTTATGTCCTCATTATAGTCCTACGTCTTTTGCATAAGTACCACTTACATCCTCATTATCATCCTAAGTCTTTTGCATTATCATCTATATTAGTTACATAGTCCTACATTATCATCTGCATCTTCATCTAGACCTCATATACGTCTGTCTTAGTTCATCATCATTTGCACAATTGTCCTATAAAATCATACCCCAAATGTCCAAAACACAATCAAAGGATCAGTCAAACTCAACCTCAACTCAAACAAGTTGGTCAAGTTCAATCAAACATTATCACATTTAGAGAAATGGAGAAAATATCTTACATGTTGTGATCCTAGGTCCAAACCAAACAAGAAAACACCATGGATTGGAATTATAAATTTCATAGGGAAGGTGGAGGATTCATCCCTTCCATTCCTATTCCATCGCCATCCATAGAAATATTAGCTCAACAAATGAAAACTTTGCAACAACAAGTGACAGGCATGGTTAGTCCTAACAACCATAGGGGCTAGTTAGAAAACATGATGAAAAAAGTGAGGGCCATGAAGGAATCAGTATCAGACCAACCTTCTTATTCTTTTGAAACCATTCAAACATGCCAACCTTCATTCTTCAACAAAATCGTTCCAACCTCAATTCAACCAACATTAGAGTCGTGTAAACCTTCTTTTTCTTTAAACCCACTACATCAATCATACCAATCACATCAACCCAACATTCAAACCTCATTCAACCAAAATCACACCCTTTTCAACCAATGTCCAAATCAAAATTCATATCAACCCAACATTCAAACCCCATTCAACAAAAATCACACCCTTTTCAACCAAATTCCAAATCAAAATTCATATCAACGCAGCATTCAAACCTCGTTCAACAAAAATCAAACCCATTTCAACCAAAGTCCAAATCAAAATTCATATCAACCCAACATTCAAACTTCTTTCAACCAGAATCACACCCTTTTCAACCAATGTCCAAATCAAAATTCATTCAACCAAAATCAAAACTCGTTCAACCAAAATCAAAACCCTTTCAACCAAAGTCCAAATCAAAATTCATTTAACCAAAATCAAACAACTTTCACCCAAAATCAAACATCTTTCACCCAAAATCAAATCCCTTTCAACCAAAGCCCAAATCAACCATATCTATCCACCATTTCATTATCCCTTGAAGTCACACAAAACCAAACCAAGCCATCTCTATCTAATAACACAACCTCCCAAGAGCTATCCATCGTACAAAACCAATCCAATCCAAGTCATGATTTAGAGAGTCTCATTCAAAATCCTTTCTCATGCAATCAAAAGGTTGAAACATTCCAAGAATCTCCCATGAATATCCAAACTCCTTCCTCGTGTCAAGATGATGATCCAAAACCATAAGAAATGGACATTGAAACAAATCAAGACGAAGAACAACCACTTCCATCTAACCCAATTTTTTATCAAGATCCCACTGACTAAGAATATTATGATGATCCCCTTGCTCTTTTCTATTCCATTCATAATGACACCCTTCCATCCCAAGAACAAAGTTTCCTTTCAAGTCCCATCCAACATCCACCTCCTAAACAAGATCAAGACATCTCTTCCATCCTCCCTAATAATCCCTTTACAAACCAAGATCAAATCATACCTTTACCTTCATGTCCTAAACACAATCCTATTATTTCTCCAAATACTGATCAAGGTCCCTCCATCCCTTCATCTCCATGTCATAATCCTCCATGTTCCTCACACGATTCTCTCTCAAACGAACTTACCATTTCTCCTCATGATCCCAATCCTTCTACAAAAGTTGTTCATGAACCCCTTATCAATGAAATCACCAATCCAGATCATACTACATAGAACAACTTGTCAACAATTGTTTCATCATCCTCTTCAAGTGCATCAATAAAAATAGACATAACACTCACTCATGTCACAACTTTGAAACCAAAAACAATTTGTCTCATACACTCACACTTGAAAGACTGGGGGAAAGAGAACCTACCATGATTGAATTTCATTGAAAAGCATAAGGCTCTAGCTGAATTCATGGGTTCTAGAGCTATATTTCGTTACGATGATCCACAAAATCCAAAAAATAAGAAAATCAACATTGGAGATGTTGAACATATACACTTATCTGAGTCCTTATATCCTATTGGAAAAGACATCTGTATCCAACTCTTCAAACAAAGACCAATGAACTACCTACACAAATGTTATACCTAAAGGCTGGGTTAGTTTAGGTTTTATTTTCCGCATTGCATATCATTTTATACAAAGCACTGCATTACATATAGTTTCTTTCTAAGCACATCATATTCAGAAGTCACATTCGCAAAAGTCCCGTATTTTCATACAACAACATCAAATAAAACAAGGCAACTATTCGAGTTTATCATTCGATTGCATCCTAAAAAGAAAACAAGGGTCATCACCTTTCTTAGATATTCAGACATAAAGTCTTTGGGGTTCTAGATTCATTCATTCTCAACATTACCCTGTGATAATGCTTTACTTATGGTTGGGTAGTGATTTCACTATTTGAGACTTGTTAACCTACAATTTATCAATTGCTATATCTCAAACACAATAAATCTCTAATTTACTCGAGACACCTAGTTGATCATATGACTAGTGAAAAATCTATAATTCTACTTCAGCACCACTATAATTGTCACACCCAAGTAGGTTTCATTACTTACAAGTCAAGGCAAGAAAATAAAAATAAAAAGAGCTATGCCAAATATCCATCTAAAGGCAAAAAGAGCAATGATATATAACTGAAATATCATGTATACAAATGCGATAAAAAACTTGACTATGGGAACATGCAAGTAACTCCATCATGGCTATGAACGCCTACTGACAATGGAGCAATATTTGAGAAATTACAGTCTATAACCTCGTCGGAGCTCTCAAGGCTTGCTGGCAGCGAGGCTCTATTCGGGATGCTTTTGAAGTTAGAAAAACAATGTAGCTAGTCATATAGGATGCTAAGGATCTTTAGTGAACACAACAGTGGGAATTAACTCATCTGCACACACATGGGCAAAAGAAGATCAAAGTTTCAAGAACTAGTGGCAAAGTTTTCCGCCTCTCCATTTGTAAATCCTAGTCACTAAGTGTGTTGAGATAAATGTTCCAAAGGACTTTAAAGATCGATTGACCGCTTATCTATGAAATGTTTTGCACCTTTGTTTCTATTGGTGTATTACAAATGCAAAAAAAACACAGTTAACCTTGTTTGAATAGGAAAGGCATCTTCATCCTGCATGTTGCATTCACGTAGGTCATGTCAAAAATTCATTTGTCTCCACATACATTCTGCAGATCATTATATCATATAGGTCTGCACATTGGGGGCATAACTGCAAAAAATCCTAAAAATCAAATAAAGTCCTAGAAAAATCCAAAAACAATGAAAAACTCAAAAAATTAAAAACAATGAAAAACTCAAAAATAAAAAACAACGAAAAACTCAAAAAACCAAAAACAATGAAAAACTCAAAATCCAAAAAATCATATAAAGTCCTGAAAAAAAAAAATCATGAAATACCAAAAAAACATCCATATAAAGTCCTGAAAAAATCATCCAAAAATAGTCAAATATGATCCTGAAAAAATCATTCAAAAACATTCAAATATGATCCTGAAAAACTCAACCAAAAACATCCATATACGATCCTAAAAAAAATCAAACAAAAACATTAAAAAATCTACCTACATAATCCAAAAACATAGAAAAAGCGCTTGGAAAAGAACTAAAAATAAAAAATCAATCAATCAAAAAACTTGCAAAAACATGTCTTGTAAGAAACAAATACCCAAGCAGATATCCAACAAACACTTCGCACAAAGTTAACAAAGGATACGACTATCTAGTCAAACATCTGCAATCAATTGATCAAACTGTCTTATCAATCGTATCATATCCATATCAAAGTGATCATTATCTTGTCTTAAACAGAAGAGGATACACTCGAAATCAGACAGGTGAGTCTTAAATGGGGTCTGCAACTTTCTGAGATCAGACATTATCAACCATCACATCAAACAACTGAGAACGAAGGCACAAGGTCAATATAGCTGCTAAATTTTGTCCGAGTCAGTCTTTATCTTTTTATCATTTGTCGATAGATTATGTTCCTATGCTACTCAAGGATGTCCACAAGTGACTAGAGGAGCCATGATGGGCATTATCTTTTTCTTTGTTTGTTGCATGTTTGCTACGTGTTTGTTTCTTCAATGAGATTTCTTTACATCTTGGTTCCTTATACCCTAATGTGCTAAGCTCCATTGTTCAATAATAAGGCTCAGTGATGAATATATATTGACGCAATAAAATATCTGACACAGGTTCATGATTCATTCAATTTCATTCTCATTCTCATCTCATTTGCTTATTGATAGTTTGTTGATTTCCCATCTTCTCTCTAAATCATATTCTTTCTAAACATTCTTTTCTCAACATCTCTTTCTTAATCATTTTATATCATCTAACATTATTCTATTTCATCAATCTATTTTCTCATATTCTATCTTAATGTCATCTTCACATCACTTATGTCTAATCAACTAACCATTCTTCGATCTTTCGTCTCACATTCTTCTTTTTTCAAGAGATCAATCATATCTTTAATGGATAAACAATCTCTTGAGGAGGCATTACACCCTAAGTATCACCATGGCATACTGGGGCAAAAATTTTCATTTTCTTTGAAACAATGTCATTCTGGCATTGTCTCAAAGAGGGGCAAATGTAGACACCTAAAAATGTCTCATTGATCATGTACTAATTATTCGTCTAATTAGTTAAATAATTATTTAATTATTTAATTAAGTCAATTAAACTTATTCTTCTGAATTCTTCTAATTTCATATTTCCTCATCATCTTATTAATTATTCTATTTCCTATTCTATCATCATTTAATCATTTTAATCATTTTCTAAATATTAATTAAATATTTATTATTTAATTAATTATGATTAATTCTCCAATTTAAATAATTTTTGTTATTTAAATAAATTAATTTTTAATTTCTATCTCTAATCATCTAATCATTCAACCATTTTCTAAATATTAATTAAATATTAATTATTTAATTAATTATGATTTAATCCTTTAAATTGAATAATCTTTATTATTTAATTAAATTTCATTTCTAAATAATTAAATAGTTTCTTTAAATTATTTAATTAGCTAATTAAATCTTCCAATTCCAAATCCCCAAATTCTAATTTCATTTAATTTCATATTCTTTTAATTTCTTCCAAATTCATCACATGTACATGATTTCAAAAATCAAATTGAAAATCAAAGTCAAGTTCTAAATATATTCAAAGGCTAAATTGAATTAATAAATTCAATTATTTGAATAATATCTCATGCAAAGATTAAATTAATAATTTAAATCTAAATGCAAGCACGTGCTAAATTAATTAATTAAATCATTTATCTCTCCAACTTCTATTTCCATCCTTCAGTTAGCTTTTTCTAAATTTAGCTCTCTGTGTCATCTTCTTTATTTCCACCAATCATTCTTTTTCTTCCTTCAGTTAACTCTTTCATCAATCAGTTGACTCCTTTAATCTATTCAATCTATTGAGTTCCACTCCTACAATCAACAGTTCAACTATCAAATTGCATTTGAGCTCACCTGAGTTTACACCTCTTGATCATTCTATTCCACCTTTCAATCAATCTTCTCCAATATTCTATAAATTGAGCATCCAATCTCCATTTTCAATCCTCCTCAATCTTTGTTCTGAATCACGAACTTCAAATCTTTATGTCACTTGTAGGTTACCAGCACAATATCTGAGAGCCATCATACCACGAAGAGAAGAAGAGCAATGGAAGCAATATGCACATCTTGGGAATAGGGAGTTTTTATTTGAATTGATTTCATTCTTAGTTCCTGTTTTGCTTGATGATTGCAATATTTCATTGTCTAGTTTGTTAGATTTGTTAATTAGACAGGGATTCATGATTTCCTTGGTGTTTCTAATTGATAGCTTTAAGATGAATTCTAGCATGTGTTACAATTTGTATTAAAAATCAATTATTCTTAGTGAAGCGGAATAATAGATAAATATTGTCATGTTAGATTATGTTAGATAGATTATGTTAGATTCAGTTGATAAGCTCTTAGATTATATCCAGTTGCTTGCATGTGTAGCTTTTCTGTTAATAAAAATCTTTTTTGGAAACAATTTGACATGCAAATGATAGGTAAATGCATGAAATATGTCATGTTTAAGCTTTTGTAGAGGTGTTATTTTATTACTCCAAATAAAATAGAACCACTGGTTTGGCTTTTTGCATACAGGACTTTAATGGATTCGTATTGTGAGTGTTTAGCATATTAGAAGAACATTTATTTTACAATAATTTTCTTCTATTATAACATATCTCTCTTTCACAACATATTTTACATATATTTTCTAAATATAGATATACTAGTTTAATTCAATTCTATCTTAACAATAACTTTTAAATAACCCTAAAATATTTTAGAAATTAAATATTAATCATGGGAAACCAAAAAAGACTACGAATCATAAAATCATCACCACCAGGAAATGCCTGTTCTGAACCAAAACACAGATAACCACAAACATTTCAAAACCATAATTAATACAGATACTCTGGGAGCCGCCATTAGTGCTGCGCATGTTCTGCTATATTGGGCAACACAAGATTTCTATAATTTTTGCCATCCATTTCATGAAAAACTCACTATACCCTGGCTATACGTCGAAGCGCTAAATGAAAAAAAAAAAAAAAAAGCCCAACATCTAACGTTTCGCCGCCATAAACTAAAAGATAGATAACTACAAACATTTAGACGCCATAAACAATACCTATAATGGGAGCCGCCATTAATACTGTTCATGTTTTTCTTAATTGGGCCCCACAAGATTTCACTAACATATTCCAGCCATCCTATGAAAAGCCCGCAAAATTATTAATCCTATTTCCCCCGGAATGGTGACATGCAGGATTGACAAAGACGGTATTCTCAGATTTATCCCTAAGGAGTTGCAGGAGGATCATCATGCCCAATTCCTGGACTATGATCATCCACACCACCATCCTCCAATGCTTTCCTTGCGCTTACATAACTCTCACCATGACTAATATGAGGTTTGGAGTGCACATTTTCCTCAACAAAAATGATTAAAATACCTTGTAGATTTATACTGCTCACTTTTTCTTTGATGTTTGCAGCTTCTGGAACAGCTTTCAGAGTAGAAATTGGAGGAAGTGGACTGCCCTTCCCTTTGAGCTCACGAGCTTCACTTAAAGAGAAGGAATAAAACAGAGAAGACATTAACAATAGGAGGGCTACAAAAGAAAAACTATCAACGAAAAAACTCTTCAAACTGCAACCAAATCTTAACTAGCCTCTCAAAGTATAAACTATGGAACCAACAACAGAGAAAGCCAAATTTGCTGCTTAAAATTGCTCCGTAGGATTGCCTTATTTATAGCAGATTATGAAGATATTCCCAGCTATAAAAAAATTTCAGTCCTTGTATACTCTGCAATTATCGATTGGGCGTAACTTTTTTTTAGTTTCTACTTTATCGTTTTGTCTTTTGTTAACTTCGGCTATGAAAAACAAAGTTTCCAGTGCAACATGTACTCTCTACATTTGATGGCTATATTCCTGTGTTTAATAGGATTTGTTAAAATATAATCTGGGCATGCAGGGAAAGGTAAAATAAAAAATTGTTTATTTTTATTCATGATAAATGCTATTGAATGGAATGCTATTGATTGGAGTTATGAATATGAGAGAGTTCATCTTTAATATTATATTAGAAGTTTTAACATTAATGACAAGAATCACATCAACATGATTTAATTATTATTTTATATCATTACTAACGTTTTATGGTAGAGTCTTTGTTTGAAATTTTATTGATTTTTTTTTTTTTGAAATTTTTTTTTTCTGTAAAGAGAGAGAAGACTAACTTGTTAAATACTCAATGGATAGCATAGAAATCTTTTCTTTTTCTTTTTTTTTTTGATTTGAAATGATCATATTATTGTTTTTTTAATTGATCAGTATGCAATATGGCATTTTTGAGATAAGAGTAATGGAATAATCATATGTTAACCTAGTCCCATCACATGCATCTACATCTACAAGATATAGATTCTATTCTACATCTAACATTGTTAATCCTAGTTAACAACTACAACTATAAAATTGATCTATGTTTTACTTTTTACATAGTTGATCTAAGGCTTCAACTTGTAAATTTAACTTCATAATTCTATCCATTTTTCACTTACTATTTTTTTTTGTTTTTTGCATCTTCATCCAACCATTACAAAATACTCTCTTTTTAGTTTTAGTCTAATCCATTTTGATTAGTGACGAGTATCATTGAATCTTTCATATATTATAACTACATAATATATTTACATCATCATTACCTTAGAGATACTACATACTTTAATATTATTGTTAATAATGATTCATTTCTATATAAATAGATATTCACCTAAAGGCTCAACTAAGGAGAATAGAACCTTCACTTTGCATGCAACTAACATGATCCTCTTCAAACATAGGCATAATGAGGACAATTTACAATACTTATCAATCAACTTATACAATTTAAGATTTAGTTTCAAATTTTAGATGATTTACACACTCAAAAATAGCATTTTTCCTAGCTAAATCATTTCCACAAGTTCAAGTATGAACTATAAGAAGTCAATTCATATAATCTATTATCACATATTCCATTTTTCAAATATGAATCAATTATCAAAAATAATTTACTCAACTTCTATAATTGATTCCAGAACATATTACTATAACTTTAAACTATATATACACATTAGTTAAATAAATTAATTTGTATATTAATATTAAATATATATTTTTATTATTTTCTAAAATTAATTAATAAATACAATGCAAATTATGTAGTCCTATTCTTGTCATTATGGATTTTTTTTAATAAGATTGTCGTGTCACAAAATTGTTAGTAATTTTTATATATACAATGTGTTTGGAGTAGTCAGTTCACCTATTTATATGTAGGGTTCAAATCCATTTGTCTGTGATTTCTATAATTTAACGTCAAGGTCATGATAGTTACTTTTCAAACATTCATGTTGATCCTTTATAAAAGCCAGAAAAATGAAAGTTAGTCATTTTGCCACCTGCTACATATTAAACGCGGAGCGTAGGCCCTCTGCTGTTTTAATTGTCAGTTCCGTACAAATGGAAATTATATTTTACAAGAATCATGGACCAGCATCAAATCTCTTTCGCTAATTCACTTTCCAAACGATCGGAGAACTGTCTTAATAAACAAATAAATTTTGTTGCTTTATTATCCTCATTATCTCCATTGTTTATTGGAGGCACCTATTAAGAAGAGTAAAGATGCTCAGGACATTTTCTTCATTGTTTAATGCGCTATCTATTAATGAGACTAAAGTTGGTTTTATCTTTTTTGGATTTTTTAGTCTTGGTGGTCTCACTACTAATGAGTTCTCGTACAATGACAGTTTTGTAATTGTTTTGGCCTCTCCTGATTTTATCTAATGAAAACGAGAGTAAAGATGGTTAGGACATTCCCTTTCCCATGTTTCATTGGTGCTGGAGAGTAGAACCCTTATTTTGCTCCAAATCATTCAAAGAATTTGACACTATGTCTATTGTCAAAGGTATTTTTAGACAGGTGTGTATTTTTAGACAGGTGTGTGGGTATCGAAAGTTTAAGAGATCTATGGATATAGATGTTAACATAATATCTTTATCAAGAATATTAGTATATACAATCAATTATTAGGTTGCATTTTAGCTTATAGGGTTATATAACTAAATTTGTTCTTATTTTTAAAAAAAATTATATGCATATAGATGTTGAAACCATTGAAAATTATATGAAACATGAGTTATAAGTTTCATGATTTATAGTATAATTTAAATGCCCTTGTATAAATAATTCAATCATAATTTACAATAAGATAGAAGAATCTACACTAATACAAATTTGGAACGAAAGACATAGTTGTGGGATAAACAATTTACACTTTTAAAACCTTGTTACTCTTTGTTTGGCTCTAATATAGGCTCTTTCACAATAGCCTCCTTTTGGACTCAACTTCCTTCAATCTTGTTATCATTTTTGAACGAATATAAACTAAAATTGGTATTTTGATATAAAAACCATGCATGGCTTTTAGGATATGATTTTTGCTGAAGTTTGCATTCAAATAGAAATAGATAAGAGTTTTCTAAATAACAGAATTAAGTAGTAAACCCATGATGAATGAGATCCTCAATTCAAAAGCTAAAAATGGAAAACTGTTACCACCATAAATAGTTTAACAATAAGGTCAAACACAACATGAATGAATAAACTAACAATTGTTTAAGCTTGTAGGAATAAGGAAGAATAAAGTAAGAGCAATTCCAACCACTAAGAAATACTCCAGAAACCATATCTTGCACTCATAAAGATAATTGTCTCCTAAATAAATTTATGCATGTGTGAACTCACAAAGGTGGTTCCCACTTTTTCGCACATCCTAATTTTTGTTGAAATCATACATTTTTTAGAAAATATAATAAATTAAGATTTAAGAGGTCCCATTTGAACTAATTAATTGAGGAGAGTTAAATAAAATGTTCTTAGATCAAAATTTCTTAGATAGAACCTCTCTACTTCTAAATCATACTTGCAATGAAGTCTCATTTGCATCTATCAAATGCTAATAAAAAACCAAATTTACATTAGCTTTTGGGGGGTCAAATGAATTCATTTAGAAGTTTTTTTTTAGAAGTATTTGGCTCTTATTATAAGCTTTCGAAATAGTATAATTTTTAATATATTTAATTTCATTACTATATTTTTGTTTTACTTCTTATTAATGTAGGGTTTTCACCAAACATGAACTTCTTTGTTCAATGCTTATGGAAAAATGGTAAACGTCACCCAAATAATTCTTAAAAAAATTTATTCACTAGGTGTTGAAGTCCTCTTTCCAACGAAAAAACTAATAATAATTTTCATTACATATCCAACAAGTTATGTAATATCAAATGGACATATCTCAAAATTATAGTTAACTCAACTTCAAATCTTAATAAAATATGAAATATTGAAGATAATGTTACAAAACCAATTGAAAACACTATATATGGATGTTACAAAACCAAAATAGAAAGAATCAAATTCATATCTATTATTAAATACAAGTTATGCTATACAGAGTGAGTATCACTCTTTAAAAATGTTGTTTTTTAAAAAAAAACTAGTTTTCGAGGGAGATATAAAAATGGAAGCAAATTGATTCCAAAAACTATCAAATTTTTTTTTTTAGAATATACATACAAAATGATACAAATCACTAGTTCACATCATCTACAAATTCCTTACGGTTTACAAGTAATAGGTATTTGAATCTAAAGTTTTTTCTGGAAATGAATATTGTAGTGCCAAAGTTGGCAAAAAAGTGTAACCCAATATTGTGGGTTCACCCGCATATGATAGTAAAAATACATTATTTCTATAATTAATAAAGATATGAAAAAAAAAAGACAAATTGATAACCTTCCACAAGATCAAAATGAGAACAATAGTATGTCTATCAATACAAAATGAAGAGTGCACAAATACAATTATCAACCTTCTATAAATACGTAAGGATGAGAAGGTGAGAAGTTAGGACTGAAACTCTATCTATCCCTCCAACAATGCAACACTTATGAGTTCAATTGACAAGTGTGTGAGCAAGGCGAAATTATGTATGCAATATGCATCTCAAGTGATGAGGATACATGTCTCAATTGTATGAAGTAAGATAAAATCATGAAAAAACCTACATAAAATTTCACTTAGTGTGAATATATCTATCATAGAGAGATGATTTTCAAACTAATTGTATAATTACTCTATTTACATTATAACCCCCTTAACTACAACTTAGGGGGTAATGTATCCAAGATGATGAGTCTTGACTACTAGGCTGTGTTTGGTACTCAAGAAAGCCTAGTGGGTAATAATACTCCTTTTCAAAATAGAAATGATGCAAACCACAATGAAATGTACAAATGGAATAATAAGATGATAACCCCCCAATTAATACTTCTAACAAATTGTACAAGAATATTCCCCTCATAGGAGAGGAGTAGAGATAAGGTCGTGTGATCCCACCAAAAAACAAGAAGGAAAGAACTCCATGTAATGATATGCCTCCTCCCAAAACTAATAAAGGAAGATATACTATGATTCCTCCCCAAAGGTAATGTTTGTATTTCTAGTAGATTCTCAATGTTAGATGCTAAACATGATCGACAAATACTAAAAAAAAATCTACCATTGGAAAGAAACAACACCACAAATGTGTGCAAGATTACTTTCCACTCCTAATAAGAATATGTAAGAAGTAATATGAAGTTTTTTTAATGGTACACATGATCTAAATATTGATATGATTCCCATGATGTTTTTAAACGATTTTCAAATACCTCCAAGCTAGTGCTAGATAATGATAAATATTGATATTATGGATCATGTACATTAGATTATACAATAATTGGGACCATAAAATGTATGGTGATAACTAGACTATTGTGAATTTGATACTACTACAAATGATTATAACTAAGTCAGATTAAACTCATGAGGATCTACAATATATGTCACTATAGAAGTGAATGCAAGAAAATCAAGAGAAATATCCAAAGATTGAAATTTGGTGACAATAGTCATGATGTTACTATCATGAAATAGGAGACATATGTCCTTTGTAGTGTCATCCAAATTGATAAGATGAGATTCATCAAACAAAGATGTGATGTTTAAGTAAAAAGGTAAAATTCTCTTATGCAAGTGTTGAATAGGTATAGATCACCCAAACATCAAATCTGAAATGCTCCAAATGTGAGATTTAAGTGCCAAAAGTGGAGCATGTCAAAATCTACAAAAAATAGAGGGCCCCGATAGGAAGAGTTCACTATAGGAAGACCAAGTCCAATATTGGACAAGTGATTCATAATGCAAAAACCCTTGCCTTTAATGTTATGAGCACTGTATTGATTGGTGTAGCCTCCAAGAGAGATCCAAGTCCATTTGTAGTATGTAAAAAAACCACTATAAAAGGGTATTTGAAGTTAATGGCCTCTTGTGTGAATTACAAATGTTGGTTTATTGATTTACAAAATACCTTAGGGCATAAGAAAGGATAAGAAGTTTGGAAAATGTTTGAGCAATCACAATGGTTGGAAAACTAAAGGAGTAGGAATGGTAGTTTGTTAGCACCAAGGAATGTTAAATCCAATGCTAGTTAGGTAGTCACCCTACAAAGATATTATTTCTCCTCCTTTGAGAAACCACAATCTATTAGGATCCTCAAACTAAAAATCCTTATTCGCATACTGAATACTACAAAATGTGTGACTCTATTGATACAATAGGGTCAAAGGGAGGCCATTTAGAATATAAGAAACAACCATGCTATGAGATCTCTATGGGAGTTGAATTTATTTGAAAAAACAAGACATCAAAGAGCCTATATAAAGAATATCATTAAATCCTTCTCTCTATCATGTCATCACTTGTTAGTAATCCCTCTACAATTTATAATCCTGACTCAAGACCCATTCAACGAGAAAACATACAATACAACCATTCAACATGTGGACATGACCTCTCACATAATTTGGTACTAAACTATTTGATGGTACATAATGATATAAATCTCTTCCTTAAATATTTAGTAAGCTAGGTACTATATCTTATGAGTAATTTTCTCATCAAGTCCTTGTTGAAATTACATATACTAGTAGGCAAATACTCCACTTTCATTCTAAGGAGACATTGTCTAAGGGTCATATTTAAACACAAATTGCTAAGAAGTAAGAGATATCTTGTTAGCAGCAGCCAAGAAGGAAAACTAATTGTTGGGGGGTGAATTAGTCTTCATTGAAATAGAGAAGTTAGTAAAAAAACATAGATTTGATAAACTGCAGTAATGATACAACTAAGCAAATTGAAGGCACCACAGACAACACCAAAATTTTGATGTGGAAAATCTAGTTAAGGGAAAAACCATGGTGGGAACCTACCCACGGTAAGATGATACTCTGTAGTAGTATGTGAAAATATTACAATGGAGAATGCACATGCAGGAACACTAGCTAGAGCTCACTGCTCAAAATATAATGGCTTGGAAGCCTACAACCCTCAGGAAAGTCTCACTGACTTACAACAAGATTCGAATGATAATCCAGAAGAAATGAACTGAAAGAATAGCATCTCCAAATGCCCGATTATAGTTCCGATTAAGCACAACTATCTTCTCTACAACACCAATCTGTCCTCAAACTAAATACTGAAGGATAAATTGCTTGTTCGCACACAAAACTCTCTCTGAAAATGAAGATAAAACCTCGACACCTAAATTACATGAATATATCACCTATATATACAATTAATCAACCTTGATAACAAGGTCAGCTAAACCCTCAACCCTCAATTACAAAATTACAACACATGATACAAAGATCAACCACCAAACCAATATAATAATTTACATAGCATAAAATGGACCTAAATCAAATTCCCAAATGCTCAACTCTACCAGAAATCTTTCCAAGGTCTACTGCAAATGCTACACCACCAATAAAACCGCATAACACAAAAATCATCATTGGTTCATAGAAACCACCAAAACAATGCACAACGATCAATGAGGATCACCACAAAAAATAAGACATGACTAGTAAACATAATAAAGCAAGTTAGAATCATCAAGAATAGTTGTACCAACACCACTTATCAAATCTTCATTGGTCAATGTCTCAAAGCTCAAGAACAAAACCAATCAACAACTATCAAGAAGAAAGATAACTTGCAGAGCACCAAATCATGACCCATCTGAAATGAAGATACACAAGACCATCCCAGGCAATATCCCCAAAAAACATAATAAGATCTGATCACACCGGAATATACCAGAGGAAATACCAAGCTTTACAAAATAGTGATCAACAAAACCACACTACAGACCAGATCATAAGATCTTCCCAATCTGTAATACCGAAGTAATAGATAGGATTATGTTGACATCAATGACAACAACATATCCTAGCAGCAACAATAACCAACAATATCCAACAATCTCCCCCTTTGGAATTGATGGCAACATAGGAATGTGAAAAACAATCAATACAAAGAAAGAAGACATCTCGAGCAAACTCCCCCTAAGATTAGGACATATAAAGAAGTTTTTCAGATGATCTCTCCTCCTTTGATAGAAATACCAAAGATCTCAAAATATAAAGACAAATTTACTCTCCCCCTTAGAATATGGAACATGAATCTCTCTCCCCAAAACACAGACTACTCCAGCAAAGGAGCAACACCAACACACCAATCTGAATGTATGGATAAGACTGAGAAGTCCACTAGATTGATGCAACTCAATGCATCTAGTTGTCATAATGAGGGGTGGATACCCCTAACTTGTCTCTCAAGTAGACAAATATATCTGTAGGTAGAGGCTTATTGAAAATATCAACTATTTGTTCCTTTGTAGATACATACTATAGCTTCACCTTCTCTTCACCAACTTTCTCTCTCAAGTAATGATATTTGATTGACACATTCTTAGTCTTTGATATGTTAATAGCACTAGAATTATCATAGTATATAATAGTAGGCTCATCATAAATAACTCTAATATCCTTCAATATTTTCTTCATCCAGACTACTTGAGTGCAATTACTAACAAGAGCAATGTACTCAACTTCAGCAGTAGATAAGGAAACTGAATCTTGTTTCTTACTATCCTATGAAACCGACTTCTTAACCAAAAAGAATGCTCCACTGATAGTGCTCTTTCGGTCATCAACATCACCAGCCCAATCAGCATCAGTGAAGGTACATAGCTTGAAATCATCATTCCTTGGATATCATAAATCATTATCCATAGGTCCCTTCACGTATCTAAATATCCTCTTAACAAGAATGATATGACTCTCTTTCAGATCAATTTAATATCTAGAAGCCATGCACACAACATGTATAATGCTCGATCTAGTTTGAGTAAGATATAGTAATCCACCAACCATATATCGGTATAAAATCTGATTAGGTTTAGGAGATTCATGTCATTCTTAGACATTTTACAACTACTCACCATAGGAGCTCCAACTAGTTTGGAGTCATCTAACCCAAACTTCTTCAGCAATTCCTTCACATACTTTGTTTGAGATATGAACATACCTTTTCTAGTTTGTGAAATCTGCAAACCTAAGAAACATTTTATCTAACCATTCATAGACATCTCAAATTCTTTTTGCATATAACCAGAAAACATCTTGCTCAAGTCATCATCACCTCCAAAGATAATATCATCAACAAAAAAATCAACAATCGAGATGTTATCATTTTTTATCTTAAAGTACAAATTAATGTCAACAACACCCTTACTAAATCCCAATTTCAACAAATATTTATTTAGTCTAGCATACCAAGCTGTAGGGGCTTGTTTCAATCCATAAAGAGATTTCTTCAGCTTACATACCATGTCTCTATCATCTAATAGGGTGAACCTACAATAGTGGGTTACACTTTTTTGCCAACTTTGACACTGCAATATTCATTTTCAGAAAAAAAAAAAAACTACAGATTCAGACACCTATTACTTCTAAACCGTAAGAAAATTGTAGATGATGCAAACTAGTGATTTGTGTCATTTTGTATGTAGATTCTAAAAATATTTTTTTAATAATTTTTGGATTCAATTTGCTTCCTTTTTCTCTCTCTCGAAAACTAGTTTTTTTAAAAACAACATTTTAAAAGAGTGATACTCACTCTGTATAGCATAACCTTTTTGTAATAATAGATATGAATGTGATTCTTTCAAATTTGGTTTTGTAACATCCTTATCTAGTGTTTTCAATTGGTTTTGTAACATTATCTTCAATATTTTATATTTTATTAACATTTGAAGTCGTGTTAACTATAATTTTAGCATTTGTCCATTTGATATGACATAACTTGTTGTATATATAACAAAAATCTATTTATTTATTTTTGTTGGAAAGAGGAACTTCAATATATAGTGCATAAATATTTTTCAGAATTTTTTGGATGACGTTTACTATTTTTTCATAAGCATTGAACAAAGAAGTTCATGTTCGGTGAAAACTCTACATTCATAAGAAATAAAATAAAAATATATTAATGAAATTAAATGTATTAAAAATTATACTATTTGGAAAGCTTATAATAAGGGCTAAATACTTAAAAAAATAAAACTTCTAAATGAATTCATTTGACCCCCCGAAAGCTAATGTAAAATTGTTTATTTTATCAACATTTGACAGATGCAAAGGAGACTCCATTGCATGTATTATTTAGAGGTAGAGAGATTCTATCCAAGAAATTTTGATCTAAGAGAATTTGATCTAACTCTCTTCAATTAATTACTTCAAATGGGACTCCTTAAATCGTAAACTATTATATTTTCTAAAAAATGTTGATTTCAGCAAAAAATAGGATGTATGAAAAAGTGGGAACCAACATTGTGAGTTCAACTGATAGTGAAAATCCATCAGGTTGCTCAATGTAGAATTCCTCCTCAGGATCACCATTCAAAAAGGAAGGTTTGACATCCATCTGATACACCTTGAAATCTTAATAAGCAGCATAAGCAAGCAATAGTTTAACAACTTCAAGTCTAGCCACCAAAAAAAAAGTCTCCTCATAATTGATTCCTTCTTTCTAAGAATATCCTTTACAAACCCGTCTAGCTTTATTTCTGACAACTTCAGCGGCTTCATTCAATTTGTTCCTAAATACCCATTTAGTACCAATAACATTATTTTCCTTAGGTCTAGGCACAAGCTACCAAGTATTATTCTTTTCAATCTGATCTAGTTCTTCTTCCATAGCTCTCATTCAATTTTCATCTTTGCAAGCTTCAACAACATCTTTAGGTTCAACTTTAGAAATCAAACATACTTCTTCAACAACTAACCTTCTTCTAGTCATTACACCTTTATTATTATCACCAATAATCTAATTTTTAGAATGATTCAGTCTTACATAGAGCAGAGTCTTCGAATGGTTTCAATTATCAGGTTCATGCACTTCTTCACCAACAACAACAACATGCGAGTTAACTATCTCTATCTTATCATTTTGCTTAGGGTCTTTAGTTTGAATAGTAGATAAAAAAATATGTTGTCCATTATCATAACCACATTCTTTTATCACTTTTCCAAGGTTCTCATCCACCTTCACATTTGCACTCTCAACTATCTTTCTCAATCTCTTATTATAACACCGATATTGTTTGCTCTTTGTTGAATATCCCAAAAAAATTCCTTCATCACTTCTAGCATCAAACTTTCCTATATCTGAACATCTCTATTGATATAACATTTGCTACGAAATACTCTAAAATATCTCACAATAGGAACATGACCAAACCATAGCTCATAAGGGGTCTTACCGATATCACCTTTAATGTAAACTCTATTGAATGTGTAAATAGCAGTGTTAATAGCTTCTTTTGAGTAGATCTTTGGAACATTCCCTTCAATTAACATACTCCTTGCAGCATCCAAGACAATTTTATTCTTCCTTTCAACAACTCCATTTTGCTGAGGGGTTCTAGGAGCATATAATTGTCTTCTAATTCCATGATTCTAACAAAATGAATTCAACTCACAAGTATAGAATTATCCACCTCTATCAGATCTCAGACACTTCACCTTCAATCTAGACTCGGTCTCAACTTTTGCTTTCAATATCTTGAATTTATCCAAGGCTTCTGATTTCTACTTCAAAAAGACAACCCACATCATCTTGGAATAATCATCAATTAACAACATGAAATATCTATCTCCCTACCCACTTCTAACATTTGTAGGTCCACATAGTTCAGTATGGACAAGATCTAGCAATCCATCAGATGTATACTATTTTCTCTTGAAAGAAACCATTGTTTACATACCCAATTGACATTCTTTACATACCAGATTAGCACGCTTAACAATATTAGGTAGATCTCAAATAGAATGAGTAGAACTAATCTTGACCATTGAATCAAAATTTACATGACACATTCTCCTATGCCACAACCAATTCTCATCAATCTGAGCAATCAAATAACTTTTCTCACCAGCATTCAAATGAAAAATGTTATCTTCAGTCTTAGTTCTGGAAGCAATCTCTATACTGGAGGTATTTAAGATCTTGCATTTTCCATCCTTGAATTGTAGATCATAACCTTTGTCAACCATTTGTCCAACACTCAAAAGATTATTCTTCAAACCTTCAACACACAAGACATCATCGATGTTATACTTACCATGATAAGAAATAGAACCACTCCCATAGGTTACATAGGCTGTATCATCTACAAATCTAACTATTCCACCATCATATCTTTCCATACTCACAAATTTTCTTTTATCAACAGTCATATGATGTGAACAACCACTATCAATTACCCATCCATCTTTCTCTTCAACTTTAGTAGCTAAAGCTTTCTCCTCAATAATACAACTAGTGGAATCAATAGGTATAAGTCCATCTTCCTTAATGGAAAGGAATAGAAATTCATCTCCTTCTATTTATTCATTTGTAATACCTTCATCAACAGCATAATAACAATTCTTCTGATTCCTATACTTTTGGTTATATTTTTAAGGCTCATCATACTTCTCATGCTTGTCATATATATCATTCCTATCATGCTTATCAAACTTATCATGCCTATCATACTTATCCATTATCTCAGAACATCCAGAAGCAAAATATCATATCTTATTACAAGAAAAACATTTCAAAATAAAATTTCCATCATACTTACCATCATACTTACCAGCACCTTTAGGCAATCTATGGGCAATCAGGGCCTCAAGGTCATCCAACTCCCTTTCTTTCTCTTCCATCTCTCTTTTCTCTCTTTCATATATAGATATTTTGCACACACCTGGATCATATTTTTGCTTACCAGATATAAATGAATTTTTCTCTAAAAGCAGTCTCAGACTTGCCATGTGATTCTCCAAACTCACTCAGCTCAAATTCAACAATCTTTCAAACCAGCATAGCTTTCTTTACTATAGTCACACTTTGGATCTCATCAATAGTAGTAACCTTATGTTTATAAGTAGGAGACATAGATCTCAACACCTTAGAAACAATTTCATCTTCCTAAATGGTTCCATTGACACATCTGATACCTAGGACAAGATCATTCACCTTAGCCATGATAGAGTATATGTTCTCATCATCTCCCATCTTCAACATCTCATATTTTCCTTTCAAACTCTACAACTTAGCAACCTTCACCTATTTATCACCTTCATACTGAATCTCAAGCTGCACCTAGACCTCATGAACGGTTCGAAGTCCGATTATATTTTTTATCTCAGAATCAGTCAGGGCACTAAGAAATGCTTCCTTCACTCTAATATTATGTTCAGCTTCCCCGATCTCATCAAGAGTAGTAAGTCCATTAGGAGGAACAATATAGGCATTTTTGTAATATTCCAATAATCTTCACCAACACATTTCAAGTGTACTTCCATCTAGTCCTTCCACATAGCATAGTTACTCCCATCAAATCTTCGATTGTCCTTCTTAAAGATAACACCTTGAGCTACCATCCCAAATCTCCTCAAGAAATTAAGCTTCTATCGAAGGATCTAGCTCTGATACCAATTTTTAGAAGCAGCTAAGAAGGAAGACTGGGAGGGGGGCTGGGGTGAATCAGTCTTCACTGGAATAGAGAACTTAATCAGAAAATACAGATCTGGTAAACTGTAGTAATAAGTTAGATCAGCAAATTGAAAGCACTCCACACAACACTAGAATTTTGACATGGAAAACCCAGTTAAAGGAAAAACCACGGTGGGAACCTACCCATAGTAAGATGATACTTTGTAGTACCATGTGAAAATATTACAATGCGGAATGCACATGTGCATTTAGGGACACTGCCTAGAGCTCACTTCTCAAAAGATAATGGCCAAAAAGGATACAATCCTCAGGGAAGTCTCACTAACTTACAACAAGATTAGAACTACAATCCAAAAGAAATGAACTGAAAGAATAACATCTCCAAATACCTGATTATAGTTATAGTTAAGCACATACGTCTGCTATGCAACATCAATATCTCTTCAAACTCAATACCAAAGGATAAATAATTTTTTTGCACATAAACCTCTCTCTAATAATGCATAAAAAATCTCGACACCTAAATTACATGGACATATCACCTATTTATACAATTCATCAACCTTGATAACAAGGTCAACTAAAACCTCAACCCTCAATTAGAAAATTACATGAGATGATACAATGATCGACCACCAGACCAATATAATGATTTACATAGCATAACATGGACCTAAATAAAATTCCCAAACAGTCAACTCCACCAGAAATCTTGCCAAGATCAACCGCAACATGCTACACCATGAGGAAAATCGCATAACATGAAAAATCGTCACTTGTTCATAAAAACCACCAAAACCTCGCACAACGTTCAATGCAGATCATTAAAAAAAAAAGGAAATGACTAGGAAACACCAACAAGCACATTAGAATCATCAGGAATAGCTGCACCAACACAACTTATCAAATATTCATCGATCAACGTCTAAAAGCTCAAGAACACAACCAATTAGCAACTGTCATGAAGAAAGATAAATTGTGGAGCACCAAATCATGATCCATCTAAAATGAAGATACACAAGACCATCCTAAGAAATATTCCAAAATCTCGGCACAAGATCTGATGACACTAGAATATACCAAAGAAAATACTGAGCTCCACAATATAGTGATCAACAAAACCACACTACAAACTGAATCATAAGATCTTCCCAATATTCAATCACTAGAGAAATACACAAGAAATATGTTGACATCAATGACAACAACATATTCTAGCAGCAACAATAACTAATAATATCCAACATATCCAGTCTTATATACTTATATCCAATAATCATGACCACATAAATGATAGTTTCACTTAAAACTAACTCCAAGTACATCATTGTAACGTCCAAAATCTCCCAAGGCAAAGTGATCATTATTCTTAAGTTGTAAGTAACTCTTTCTTTTCCACAGTGTCATATTTACAATCAATCTATGTGTGTTTCTTCAATTCTTAATGCTATCATCTAGTGTGGTTAAATGGTCCTACTACTTCATTTAAATTGGATCTACTTTAGCACTTTTAATATTGGATGCCCCTTTAAACATTCATCTTACATAATCTTTTGATAACAACTTGTATTAAATCTTATGAGAAGATTTCACTACTTTATTTTTTATGTCCATTGTATTATAGATTAGACATCAAGAAAATAATCTTAGTTGGACATTGATATGAAGGGATTCCAACTTGTTTTATTTGTTTTGTTATACATGTAACCTCTTTTTGTTCACTTATTAGAGGTCTTGTAAGTATTATAATAAAAGGCAATATTATTGATTGTCTAGCATCATATAATTTTTGTTTCTCTTAAATGTTCTACTAAGATTTACAAGAATGTCCTCCTTACAATTTCGAACCAAAAGTGTAGATAGTGATTTATAGAATATATAAAAAGACACCATAGGAGATAATTATTATGAATAGGTCGTCTTTAAGAAAACTCAAAACAATATTTTCTTATAATACAAAACAAAATAGAAAATATTCAAATTAATAAAAAATATTTCAATAGTAATAAAATTTATATATATCAAACTTTTAAGATGGCATTTATTTAAAATATAATTAAAATTATGTTTTGAATTTTTAAGATGGCATTTATTTAAAATATAATTAAAATTATGTTTTGAATTTTTAAGATGGCATTTATTTAAAATATAATTAAAATACTGCGCATCTTTCGTTTATATTGGGCACCGCATGATTCCATTAGTACGTGCAAAATTATTAAACATATTTACACCGTGATGTTGATATGCAGGATTGAAAATGTTTTATATTTTGAGTGAGTGACAGACAAATCGTGGAATGTTCAAGTGAACATGTAACAAATTATATATAAATTAACTTTGTTTTATTCCTTCGACATGCTTTAGAAAACTCATGGGAAAGCTTAAACAACATATGCATGTTGATCCATATTTAGAGTTCTGAATAAAAAATACACTGTAATGTATTTATTGTGAGTTAAATATTCGATGGGGAAGTGCTCCAGGCAAAGATAACAACTGTCATTTCACTATCACAATGACCAGATTGTGTTTTGTTCACTGACTACTACCGTAGATGATAAAACTTGGCACAAAAGTTGTGAAATAAACTAATGCTGACCTACTCCCGTCATCACGAATTTACAAGATCTAGATCGAATTCGACCCTTGTTCATATCTACAACTATAAAATTTGTCTATATATTTATTTCAAAATCAAATTTTATATATTTGTTTCACAATCAAATCTAATCTTGAACTGATAAGTTAGAATTTCATAATTTGATCGCATGTTGAGGCTCGTTATGGTTGTATATTTATATATTAACTCTTGTCCGGATACTTATTAGATGATTCATATAAAACTTTCATAGCTACTTTATTGTTTTGCATCATCATCCCAAGGATACGACATGTTCTCCTATTATTATCATTCGTGATTCACATACATTAAAGCTATTCATCTATATGTTTGACTAAGGAGATTATAATCCTCACTTAGGAAGTACTCCGATCTTTCTACTCTTCAAGCATGGGCACAAGGAGCTAATATCATTTTAAATAGTCTTCCTATTTCACTTCTACAATTTAACATTCAATTTACATTCACATATCTCAATTAGATCATTTACGTACTTACATATATTAATTTCATATGAAGATTATATATTAATTTCATATGAAGATTATTTCCACTCGTATCATATAACTTCAACATTATCAGTTATGATCTATAATTAAACACAATTAATTTATAAATTGTGTAATGTTTGTGTAGAGAATGGCCTAATTCTAGATTTATTGAAAAAAAAAATTATAAAATCCTTTACAACATATTCTATTAATAAGACTTGGAGATAAGTAGATTAGTATTGCACATAATTTGTTTAAATTCTAAAATAAAGTCTATAGATGTATTAATAAAACTTAAAATTGTATATCTAAATTGACTAATTTATTAAATTATTCCATTTCTTCAATTAACCTATATTACTATTAGATTTTTAAATTTTTAAATATTTTTGAAGTACAAAGATAAATATATGGTTATGGGTATTACGAAAGTTTCGTTTGGATGTTGTTTTAAGGATTATATTTCACAATATTCTTACCAATATGTTCTTTCTATTGTATAACCCATTATAGAAATGGGTTTGGAGTAGTCATTTCACCTATGATAACAACAATCCACGTCTATTTGTTTGTGATTTCTTCACCTTAATATCAATCTCATTATTATTTTTAACCCTTAATGTTTATAGTTTACAAGAGTTGACAAAATTAGAAATTAATTAGTTTCAAACCTACTATTTATTAAACTAGATGTCATGGACTCTCTACCACTTTTATTGGTAGTAGCTATTCTCCCTACAAATTGGAATTCTAAGTCATAATTAGACATTATGACCCATGACCCATATGATGATATGATGACAACATATTAAATAGATAGCTAGAAAAATGGACATATGAGTCTACACCACTTTTTAGTATAGACATATTAATTGTATGTGGGCCATATTTCAAGATTATTTCAAAATGATGAATGATAGTTGTGTTTTCCATTTGAATATATTCAAGGTTTGGCAAATGATCTGAGAGCTCTATTTTGTAAGGGAAGGGAAACTATTGGAGACATTTTCAATCGAAAAAAAAGCATCCAGGTATGCACTTGCCATGCTATTTAAATTTGTGTATCCTTTTCTGTAAAGCCAAACCAAAAATGAGGCACAAATTGGAGGAAATTATGACATGTCCATTTTTTATATGGAGTGTGAATGAATTGGCTTCCTGAATCCCTTCATTTCAACTTTATAATATCATTTATCTTATTTTATGGCTATAGAAAAATAGCATTAGTTTACTATTGTTCATAATTAATGGTGCTTTGGGGTCTTGTTTTATGTGATTGAATTATATGTTGGCCTGTTGTGATTGATGTGATTTGGTTTGACATGTATGTTTCTAGTTTGGTGTAGTAGTTTTCTTTAGTATACATTATTTCTTTATTATGCATGCTTACTTCATGTAGCTTTGAGGTCCGATATGTACCTTACTAGAAGGTATTTTTGGTTCTGGTCCCATCTAGATGTGATGAAGGTATAATCTTCATGGCATTTTTTAATTCAGTCCTATCAAGACATATTGGAGTCATACCTTACAAAGTAATTTTGGATCAAGATTGAAGCCGACATCTTATGAAGACATTTTTATATTATGTATGGATATTTTAGTCTCACCCCTTTCTGATTGAGCTGACTAATCAGGATATTTGGTGTGGAGATATATAACCATTAGTTTTGTGAGTTAGAGATATGGTTGTTAAAAAATAACTATTGTGTACATACTGTATATGCAAAAATTTTGTGGATGTGAATATTTCTATGCAGTGTACGTAAAGTGGATGTAAAAAGAAATTTATGCACTTAAATGGAACTATAATTCAAGCATATGTCAGATGCAACTTTGAAACTTCAATTTTGTATTCTATCCTCTAACAGTGATCCTTTTCTATTTGGGTAGTGAGCCCTCACCAGCAATGAGCCACCCCTTTTGTACAATGTAACCAGTTACATATTGTATCATACTTGAGAGATCACTCTCTTTGTGGTTTTTCCCATATTGTGTTTTCCACATACAAATATGGTGTTATGTATTTTGTGTTGATTTCCTTTACTACATTTAGATTATGTCATGTGACTGGTTAGTTAGAAGTTTCAATAAGTTCAAGGAAATACTTATTCACCCCTCCCCTCTTAGTATTTTGGATATTCAGCAATTGATATCAAAGCTAAGTTCTTTGGAAGAGTTTAACCACTTGAAGGAGATCGAGAAAATTGAACTTATAGATTTAAGAAAAAATCTTACGAATTCTCTTGAGGAAATAGAAAATGAAAATAAAGATCTAAAATAAAATATCTAGCTAGCAAATGAATGCATTGAAAAGCTAAGAGAGTAGATCTGGAAGTTTGAAATAAGACATAAAGAAGTCAGTGAAGAACTCAAGAAAGAAAGCAACACTATTATAGATTTGAAAGTAAAAAATGAAGACAATGAAAAGACTGAGGACTATTTGCACAAAATGATGAAATAAAAATCAGAAGAGTATGAAAAGATAAAACAAGAAGTAACATCTCTAAAGGCAGATCTAGAGAAAGGAAAGAAACAAGAGACAAAACCCAAACTTGGTAAGTCTGATAAGATTACAGATGCAAAGAAAGTCTTAGGAACCAAAAAGGATGGAAAAAATGAATTCGGTGAATGTTTGCAATCCAACACAAAGAGAAAAGAGGATTCACCAAGGAAGATAGAGGTAAGTCATTGATTGAGGAATAGGTAAGTAAGATGAATACCATGATTAATGGTTTTTGTTATAAATGCAATAAAATATGTCATAAGGCAATAGAAAGTAGAAGTAGCTTAAATCAAAATTCTAACCTATTCTCTGGTAAATGTTATGCATGCAATAAATATGGTCATAAAGATAAACAATGTATAAATCTGGTTATAAGTCAAAATAGATATAATCACTTTAAAGGTAGATGTTATACATGGAATATTTTTTGATACAAAGCTAGCCAGTGTAGGTCAAGACAAGATGCGGTAAATATCAGATGGTATAAATCCAACAAATCTGGATATTTGGTAGGGAAATGCCAAAGGAGTGAAGTTCAATCTCCAAATAAACTGACAAAGAAGATCAACGTAGAAGATTTCAAAGCAGAGACGAAGAAGATGTGGAGAAAGAAAGAATATGTGGATGCACCTAGCTCTGGTGCAGGTGCTTCTTCTAGAAAATGAATAATTTGTGGCTTTTTCCTAGGGGGAGAAATTAGAGAAATATCCTTGTTCCCCGTCAAAGAGTGTGAGGCTGTAGTTGTGACATACCAAAGAGTGTGAGGTTCAACTCAGGATATTTAAGTCATAACTCATCATGGCATCCAACATGTTATTTCACACTTTGAGGAAATGGATGACAACTCATATGCATTTAATGTGAAATAATAGTTCAAAGAATATAAGGACAACTCTTCGAAAAGTCATATTTCACTGTGAAATGAAGAAATATTGTGAGAGTTGAAAGCAATCAAGGTGATTAGGGTTTCTTTGGTGAATTGATTAGAGTTGAAAATTTGTTTAATTTGTAATCATGGCGACTCTAGTAGTTGTTGATGTTGTAAGGAGCCTCATCTAGAGTTTGAGATGACTACGTATAAAGTGATGGAAGTCAATCTAGCTAGAGGATTCTCGAACATACCCACTGGGGTTGTTCTGGCCAAAGATACCTGGTCTTCCATTCATGTCAAGATTTAGAAATTTAGCCATCATGGGAAGATGTTGGAACTATGGATAGACAATATGATTGACGAGAATGGTTAGATAAGACTTGAGTTTGCAACCCTAGATAAGAAAAGACTAGATAGATGGAATAATTTTCCCAAATTTTGTTATGATGAAAAATGGGTTAGACTAGCAATGAGAAAATCTGATGATGAATTTTTGTTGTTGGACCAAACTTATCATATCAATAAGGATGTAATGAAATAAATTACTAGTTTGAGTGATTCTAGAGAAATTATTGCTTTGAAATTAGCAAAGAACAAAGATGTTATTGATTTAATATTAGCAACCATTGACAAGTGTTCTCTAGCTATTAGCTCTGTCAATAATTTGGTGGTAAAGTACCTATTGATGATGATTAGAAATAAAATGTATTTCACCAATAGGGATACTTCCATTTTGGCCATAACAGTGAACATGGCTTACAAAATTTTAGAGCTAAACAAGGCCTTTGATCTTTGTGAGATCTTGCAGCAGGAGTTCCTAGAAATCCTAGCATAGTGCAAGAATAAAAATACATATTTAAGTATGGAAAACTATACCTATGCATTCTATTTTATTTCTTATAAGAGATTCCCAGTCAAGGAGAGCTTCTTTGGTTATCAAAAAGGCTAGTAGCTCATCAAACTGTAGATAGATTGAAGAGGTTCATTAACGATATGGTAAGAGAAGAGGAATTTACCACTTACTTCTATGTGTTCCAACCGAACATGTAGAGGAGGAAAATAATACCAAAAGAAATGGTTGATAAGTACAAAGATGACATCACATTCATATTCACAACTGACAAGTGTTACATGGAAGCAGTCATGCCAAGAAAAATCTAGATTCTTCCATTCGAATATGAAGTCATTGAGGAAATGATTGAGGGCATAGCCCAAGTAGAGCTGAAGAGCCTTGTAGATTAAACACAAGAACAATTTGGTATTGTAGTTAAGAATTCTTTGAAGGCTTGCTTGGAACACTCAAAGAAGACTTGAGAGAAGAATGTAGAGAATTTTTTTTAAGAATCCATGGCTAAGGAAAATATGACTAAGGAAGAGGTTACCAAGTATAGAAATTTCAGAAGACTTGCTAGCTCATCTAGAGCCTCTATACAGCCCACTTCGAGGGAGCTTCCCTTATCTGGTTCCCTAAAGAAGACAAAAGAAGCAAAGAGAATGACAATATTACTTGAGTCTGACAAAGAAGAATAACTAGAGAAATACCAGGTACATGTTCGGAAGCCTAAGGCCAAGAAATCTAGGAAACCATTTGTTGCAGAGAGCCTATTTGAATCACTTGCATAAGGAAAAAGCCCAAAAGAGGTAGCAATCTTTATGTTGAGGTCAATGATGAATATAAAACTTGTATAGTTAAATCTTTTCTATTATATTGTGTTAAATTAGAAGCTACTATAGAACAATTTGAGAATGATATTCTAGTTGAATTATATGAATAATTGATTAGAATTAGTAAAATTGCTAGAGAGAAAGAAAAAACTATTAAGGATTAGGTATTTGAGTTTCTTGGTTCCTCCGTTTCTAAAGAAGATAAGGCTAGTCTCATAGAACCTTGTAAGATAGAATTAAGGACAATGAGAGGTCTAGGAAATCTAATGTTAGGAGAAGCTAATGCCAAGGAAAACCTTAAGAATCAACTCATGGAAATATTGGCATTACGGATGAATTGATTATGTGTTGTATTGATGTTTTGTCATTGATGTCAACACTAGCTGATATGGATGGTTACCGATAGCAGATCTAGTGTTACCGGTAGAAGAGATTATCGGTTGACACTTCTGGCATGTTTGGATCAGTAAAGTATATTGGATTTCATGAGTTATATGCTCCATGAGCATGTTTTGGTCAGTTGGTATTGGATTGGTAATTGGATGTCATTATACACTTCGGTAAACCCTTACCGACACTTATTTAAGGCTTTACCGGGAGAAATTTCATTGAGGAATCGTGACAGGATGCACAATTGGTGTTGGCGAAGCTTCTTCAAGGAATTCATGATGCTGAAGATGTTCTTTGATCATGCTTCAAATGATTGAAGAGAGTACTTTGGTGTGGTGAACTCAGAATAGGTTTGACACCTATCTAGGTTATGGACCGGTATCATGCTAGTGTGTACTCTACATGGTTCGAGATGATTTATGGATTTGTTATTATTGTTTTGGTCTTAAGCCGACATGGCATATCATTGTAAATGGAATTATATAATGATATTATTGTAATATCTGTAGGTGGCCAACCTAATTGGTTTAGGCCTTAGGGTTCATATCAATAAGAGATAGAAACTCTTTGTGAAGTATCATGGTTATTGGAAAGGTCATGCTCAAGGAATGTAATGTGCGAATATTGTAATATCATTTAGGTGGAGAATTTGATCGATCATTGGTGATCAAATTGGATTCAGAAGAGGATTTAGTCCTCCTTCATTGACCTTAACTGGAACTGTAATCAGGCATGGTAGATGTTATTTCCAATAGTTCACTCTATTGGATTGTTGTTTGTTTATCTTGAGAAGGTTCTAGCCTCTCTGTGGTCAGTGAGACTCTTTTGTAATGAGCAGTACGCTATAGGTAGTGTGCCTTCCTGCAAGTATAGGCCCCTCATTGTAACACATACTTTCTGTAGAAGTATCATCTGACTATGGCTAGGCTTCCCACTGTGGTTTTTCCCTTTCTTGGCTTTCCACATACAAATCATGGTATTATGTGGTATGGTTGCTTTGCATTGTTTATCTAGTTAATTGTTAAGTTGTATTGTTCACCAATAAGTACTCCCATGGCTACAAGTGAAAAATTATCTATCAAGGATACTTCTACACCGTTAAATCCGACAAGGTAATACTTTGATTGGTGGTCTATTATATCTAACTCAGACTAGACCTTATATTATGAATGCAGTAATTATTGTTTCAAGATGTCAAAGTAATCCTAAAGAAAATCATGAATGTGCAGTAAAGAGGGTATTCTAGTATTTGCAAGGAATAATGGAATATGGTTTATGGTATTCCAAAAATGATGATTTGACTTTATGTGCATATACTAACTCGGATTGGGCAGGTGATACTGATGACAGGAAGAGAACTTCTGGTGGAGCTTTCTTTCTTGGAAAGAAATTGGTTTCGTGGGTAAGCAAAAAACAATTATGCATTTCTTTATCTACTGTAGAAGTTGAGTATGTTGCAGCAACAACTAATTGCACTCAAGTTTTGTGGATGAAGGAAATGTTGAAGGATATCAGAGTAAATTGTAGTGAACTGGTAGTTATCTACTGTGATAACTCTACAACTATTGACATGTCTAAGATTCCGGTATTTCACTCTAAGACTAAGCATATTTGAATAAAGTATAACTTTCCGAAGGACAAGGTAGAAGCAAAGGAAGTCAACTTGATTTATGTGAACACTAAAGAACAGATTGCAGACATATTCACTAAACTGTTGTCCAAGGAATCATTTGAATATTTAATAGACGGGTTAGGGGTTTATGCCCCTCTGATAGAGACTTGATTGATGAATTTTGTCATCAGTCCGACATGTATTATTAGAAACATTATTCATTTCAACACTGATGAGTGGTGCTACTACCTAGGGGGAGTAGTTAGCTTTGAGATTCAGAGGTTTATATCATTCCTTTGATATTTTTGTTAGGTTTTTGGTACTGATGCCAAGGGGGCATGATAGTAATGTGACAAATTATTCTAAATCTTACAAAGATATCATTCATAGGGGGAGAGCTATTGATTATTGGTTGTCTTCCATAGGAGGAGACTTGTTAGGCATCTCTTGGTAGCTAGATGTTTTTCACATCTAGTGTTGCCATCAATGCAAAAGGAGGAGATTGTTGGTATTATCGATGAATTGATTATGTGTTGTATTGATGTTATTCCATTGATGTCAACACTAGCTGATATGGATAGTTACCGACAGACAAGTTTTTGGTTACCGATACAAGATCTAGTGTTACCGGCAGAAGAGATTATCTGTTGACACTTCCGACATGTTTCGATCAGTAAAGTATATTGGATTTCATGAGTTATATGCTCCATGAGCATGTTTTGGTCATTTCGTATTGGCTTGGTAATTGGATGTTATCATAGACTCTAGTAAACCCTTACCGACACTTGTTTAAGGCTTTATTGACAGAACTTTCACTGAGGAATTGTGACAAGATGCACAATTTGTGTTGGTGCAGCTTCTTTGAGGATTTTAGGATGCTAAAGATGTTCTTTGATCATGCTTCAAATGCTTGAAGATATTTCTTTGGCGTTGTGGACTCAGAATAGGTTTGGCACCTATCTAGGTTATGGACCAATATCATGCTAGCATGTACTCTACACGATTCAAGATGATTTATGGATTTGCTATTATTATTTTTGTCTTAAGTTGACATGGCATATCATTGTAAATGGAATTATGTAATGATATTATTGTAATATCTTTAGGTGGCCAACCTAATTGGTTTAAGCCTTAGGGTTTGTATAAATAAGAGGTAATTTTATTTGTAAAGTATCATAGTTATTGGAAAGGTCATGGTCAAGAAATGTAATGTGTGAATATTGTAATATCATTCAGGCAGAGGAGTTGATCATGATGAATACTAAGAGTGGGGGGTGAATTAGTATACCAAAAAATGTTGTACATAAACACTTTAACAGTCTGGCAGTAAACTGGTAAAATAGTTTAACAAATAAACCGGTTAACACACATGCAACCCAAATAGAAAATAAGGTATTCACCCATAGAAGCACAATTACCATAAAACAAGAGATTTTGACGTGGAAACCCAAATGGGAAAACCACGATGAGATGAAACTCACAAGTAACTATCTGCAGAATAGTAACCAGACCGGTTAAGGTCATACAATGTTCTTTACCAGAACAAATCCTATTAGGAATCTCAGTCTCTGTTAGGAGATAAGTTCGATTAAAGACTACCTTGTGAGAGGATTTTAGATCCACAGATGTGAATCATCTTGTTAGAGGATTTAGAAAGGCTTTTCTAGGCCTACCCGGTGAAGGGTTTCTAACTTGTCAAAGATGTGAGTAATCAACAAGTGATTGATCTAGCAAATGGAACAGTCTGCTTGATTAGATCCATTGTAGCTTATAGCTAATGCTCTTTAGCATTACTTCAATCTTCAGTAAATTCACACTCTATAGACTTGATCTTCTTTGTTAAGATTGCACATACAAGAGCTTCAAAAAAAAAAAAAACGACCACCAAAAACTAAGAGCTACACTCATACATATGCATACAAAACCCTAGATGTGATATCCTAAAAAAGAATTTGATTTCATGTCGATCAAATAGGATTACATTGCAAGTTCCTAGGTTCATTGTATCTAGACACATTTGATGACACGACACAAAATCACTGTCAAAGTGTCGGTGGATGGTAACTCATCACAAAAATATACCAGTTGGTAACTCATCACAGAGTATTACTGATTTATACAACTATTCCGGTTACCAGTTGGTAACTCAGAGTAATACCAGTTTAACGGATTACCGGTTGACAAAAATTAAAGACTAGGAAAAAGATAATTGCCACTTCTAGCTCCTTTGCTCCACTCCGCTTGAGATCCTTAAACCATTTGATCTCTCTATGTTGCTTGGGTCTTTATATCGCTTGAGATTGGTAAACACTTTCTTCATAATATCAATAGTCTAAAGACTACAACATGATACCAGTTTGGAACAATTACCAGTTGAGCATAATTCATATATTCACAAAGTGTTCTTATAGCAAGTGTGTGTCCATCAACGACAATCACAACATAATCATCAAAATGCCAACAATCTCCCCCTTTGGCATCGATGGCAACACTTAGGAAAATTTTTGACATCTAAGTGTTTTACAAGAAAATTATGTCATAAGCAAAATTACTCCCCCTAAGCATATACACTATCCCTTTTGCAGAAAATACAATGTATATGCATCAAAATTTTAAATACAAAATACTACTGCCCCTTTGCCAACAATGACAAAGTGCAGTTGAAAAACCCTTGTTCCATTAGCATGAAAAACTGATTTAAAAAGTTTATGACAATAAAGAGTGAAACTTGTCAAAAACTGATTTAAAATCCTGCATAAATATCTTCATGGATAAAGACCATGATTCAAGCAATGAAGTAGCAACCTCATTCTTTGTTTGCATCTGATAGACCTGCTCTTCCATTGCATCCAGGGTATTCATCTCTTGAGTGACTATTAGGGCATCCGAATTTATATAGCATTTCTGAAGAATTTGCAGTCTTGGTAGTAGGACTAGTTGAAGTTCCTGCAAATTACATGTTTGGTTGCTTATCTCTACCTCTAATCTTGCAGACTAGAGTTGAAACTGGTGAGCGGCTTGTCCATATGTGGAGAAGGAATCATATGGCATTTTGAAGGTGCCTATAAATGACTACATATCAGATTGCAGTTTGGCTTTCTGAGCAAGCACATCATCACAGAATAAATGAGGTTGATAGATCTTACTTAGCAATAGTTTGCCCTCATCCATTGCATCTTTAATGTCCTTTTGTGCCTTCTATAGATCAAACAGGAGATCTGTTAACTTTTTCACTAAGGAAGTGTCCAAAGCCTTTTGCTGCTCCTTCTTGGCATTTGCTTCTGCAACCTCTTCCAGGCTTTACACCTAGTCTTCTACAACTATGCATAGGAGCTTTAATTGTGCAAGAGAGGAATCGGTACTGGGGAGGTTGGTAATGGGTATCAAACTGGTAAGAGTGTCCACTACAGCTTGGATCACTTCTTTCTCTTTCTTCCTCATTAATTCTAGGCATTCTTGAGCAAGCTTAATGCTCTGCAACAACTTTGATTCATTTGCAGACTGGAGGTCAATGGGACTAATAATTCTAGCTAGTTTGGCTTGACTACCAGTTTCCTTTGGGGTCTCCATCTGAGTGCTCTATGCTGCTCCCTCTTTCTCTTTAGCTCTTTCCTTGTCCTCTTCATCCTTCTTTTTCTCCTCTTCTTTTCGCTTCTCTTCCTCTTCATCCTTCTTCTTCTTCTCTTCTTCTTGCTTCTTCTTCTCTTGCTCCTTTCTCTTCTCCTCTTCCTATTCTTCTTCCTTCTTCTTCTTTTCTTCCTCTTGTTTCTTCTTCTCCTCTTCCTTTCTTTTCTTTTATTCTTCTTTTTTCTTCTCCTCTTCCTATTTTGCTTCCTTCTTTTCATCATCATTAAAATCATCAAAGCACTCTTTCAAATCACCAAGTACTTTTCTTCTAATATTATTAATTGTTTTTTGACAATGTGTCAAAGTTTTGTAAGTGGAAATATCAATATTTACTATTGCAAATGTTACTGGATCACTCTTTGTCTTTTTCCTCATTTTCCTAGTCTTCTTAGGTTGTTCTTCAGAGACAATGTCCTCTGAGTCTGTTGTATTGCTTTTTGTCTCTCGCTTCCTCTCAAAGACTTTAGCAGGTGTCGCTTCTGGTTTCTTCTTTGCTGGTGACCGCTTGGTCACTTTGGGATTTGCTATGGTAACCAGTGCCGATGATGAAGGCACTGGCTTTCCCTTCTTTACTAAGGGTTCTTCAATCGGTGTAACCCTTTCCAAATAGGTGCCGATTCTCTTTTCCTTTGGATCAAGGGGTGAGGCAATTAGGGTAGAGGCATACCCATCTAACATGTCATACATTACTATTACTACATCATTTATTCCTCAAGATAAGAGCGAGTCATCCTATAAAATTTTCAGTCAGAGTCCTAATCTTTCTTGTGACACCTTAGTTAACTCCTTAGTACATCTATAAATCCTTTTTCAATCATAAATGTCAACTTTAGGTAATTGGTTGAACTCTGTGAACATGTTGAACCATTTTGAACTGGGTTCAATAGGTTCATTTAGGTTCCATAGGTTCCTAGGTGTTCAAGGAGGTTTTTCATACTAATATTTTCTCTAAGTGTCTTGCAGTGGCTCTCTAAAAGTTTCTTGTTTGGTGATATGTTACTTTATTTCTCTCCAGGTTTTGAACTCATTGAACCAAGTTCAAGAGGTTCAAATGTGTTCAACATGTTCAATATAGCACAAGTGGTCAGCAGCTTAATATTATTAGTTTTCTCGGCAAAATTCTCCTTGAGCGCGGCGTACATCTTGAACTACTTGAACGCCTATGAAGTCTGTTCAGGATGTTCATATGTGTTCGAAGTTGGTGTGTCCCATGGGTTTTAATGATTTGATGGTGCATTCATTGCCAAATATGAGGAAGCAGAACCATGTCTTAAGTGACGTCAATCCTTAGTTTGTCAAAGTAAGTAACCATTTTAGGAACTGGCAGTTACTTCAAAAATGCCGCCATGCATTCAATGCATGCGTGCGATGTCTAATCCCCAAACTTAACACACTCAGACTAAAAATTGCAATTATTGCATTCAATGTTTTTGTATCATTGCCTTCACTAATAAGGTATGAAGAATTGTTAGTGCTCTGCATTTGTTCCTTGCTACTACATTTTTGTTTTTCCTAGATAGGAGTCTTGTTTGCTGCTAGTCGTTGTCTAGTTGTTCAACTATGAAGGTGAGTCTTTTTCTTGTTCTCTCCAGTGGTTTTTGCTTGCATTTTCTCTCTTACAGAAAGTTTTGCTGCAACCGGTTTAGGCTTATTGTTTTAAATTATGAAGTCCACACTACATTTGTTTAGGAACATTTTTAGCCTGGCATCCACTGAACCTATAGTTAGTGATACTGACCTAAAAGGGGAAAACCTTGAGGTGTTCAAAGAGAGGGTGTTCAAGGGAATCGACAAGTCTTTTGGTGTCGAGATTTTGGGTAGTGGTCTCATAGAAGCTGCAGCTTTTGCCCCAGCCATTCCTTGCCCAAAATTGATTCGGGAATGTATTGCTAGATACGACCCAGTGTCTAAAACCATTAGGAGAGACAATGGTGAAACCCTTCTTTCCATAAATTGTGAAGTAATTTCCTTAGTCTTCAAGATACCTGATGACCAGTTCTCCAACTTTTCCCTTGCTCAGTCAATCATTGAGTTCAACGTAGATAGAACTGGACACCATAACAATGTAGTGAAATTTTGGTTGAAGGTTCCTCAAAGAGGTGGTTCCAAGTTACCCAAGAATCCTAATAAGAATCACATGTTTCCTCACATTCATGAAGTAATGCTTTTGTTGCACCGAGCCAGAGGATCCGCTGAAGCTTATAGCTTCGATGACTAGATTTATTGTTATGTGCAACTGGTTTTGGAAGGGAAGCAATATTTGGATTGGGATAAATTGATTGCTAATTCAATAAGAGAACAACTGAGTATGGCTAAACAGTTCAAACAAAACTTCTTCATGTCTTCATATCTCTTGTATTGTTTGGCCTATGTTAAGGAGTTGGTTGGAATACCAAAATAGCTCACTAAGGAGGATGTTTCCATATATGAGTTCTATCCCATGCTGCAAAAGGATAAGGCCTTACAGGATTTTAGAAGGGTGCACAATGCTTTTCTAGGTGATTTGTGTCATGAATTGAAAAATACGAAAGCCAAAAGAATTTCCAAGGATGCAAAGACTTTGATAAAGAGTTTTGGTAGTTTTTATATCTAGTTTCCACACTTCTGATACATAAGGGTAGGCGGCTTTGAAGAGGAGCGCTTCAAGCTCCCTCACTTCTGTTCAGATTGGTTTGTTCTGGCAGAAATATGTAGACAATTGACCTCTGTAATCAAAAAGGCACAACCTAGGGATAAATGGGAGGGTCACTTTCCCATCCAATTGGGCATATTGTCCTGGAGTTCAATGTCTGACACTCTGAGTATTTGAGCAGATCTCAGGAATTTCAATTTTTCCCTGTAACCTGAAAGGAAAGGTTTTGATAATAAGGGATTTTCTCGAAGTCTTGGTCTAATGCCATACCTCCCAATGCCACAATTCGAGGATTTCTAGGAAGATTGTACAGATGAACTTGAGGTATTCAAAAGGGGAAACATGAGATTGGTGTTAGAACAAGTTGTTTCATTGTAGATAAAGTTGGACACTAAGGGGCTCCAAGAGGACTATCTAGAGCTATTCGAACTAGTATACTTAGCCCATGTAGAAGTTGAAATGCCTCCAATTGATTGGGATGAGGAAGAGAAAGATGATATATAGTTAAGGACCAAAGGAGTTTTGGAAAGGACCGCGACGTGGGTGGCCAATAAGAAAACAATGAAATTAGGCGTTAAGTCTAATTCTGCAAGAAGTAATAAGGATCCTCTACCTTCACCAAAGCATCTTTCTAACAATGCTTCTATGTTGGTTCGTGCAGGTAAGGATAACAAGCCGTCCCAGTTTAGACATAGGTCTAATTCAGCTTTGGATTTTTGTATTCCTTGGCATACCTGATCCCAAAGTGCCGCTCAAAGAAAGATGGATCAGGCAAAGGATATAGTGGTGAAAGATACCATTCTCGATGCCCAAATATTGGAAATTGAAGACTTGGATGGCAATGTTGCTAGTGCCCTGGATTCTTATATGGTGACTGTGGCTATGATGCCACCTTCCAAAATGATCGAAGGAACCACTTGTTCCAGTGTAACTCCTAAGTGGTTGACCACCTCGGTGAATAAAAAGCGGAGTTTTCTTCTCGTGACTATTCCAATTCAGGAAATGGTCATTAAGTACATAGAGAAGAATCCAAAGCCAAAAAGGTTCAAGACTGCCGCTCACTTGGACAATGATGAGGGAACTGGAAAATGGGTTGCTGAAATCACCTCGTACAAACCCAAGGATGAAAACAAGGAGGCTAGCCCCAATGATTTTGAGATCACAAAAGTGGAATTGGAAAACATGAGTAGAGACACAGACAATCATTTCTTCCAGGTATCAGCAAAGAAATTGCTCACCAGGTTAGAGAAGGATGGGCGAGAAAAGAGAGAACTAAAGTGACACATAAACATTCTGGCCCAGTTCATTGATAGTATTGGTTGCCTTGGGGCACTCCCAATATCTCATGCTATAGAGAAATTCAACCCAACTTCGCTAGAAAATAAAAAGCTAATGAGCCAAGTTCAATAGTCCAAGAGTATTGCTGAAGCCATGGAGAAATGGATTGATGGAATAATCAAGGATGGCGAGAAGTACATTGCCGACTCCCGGAGGCTATGTGATGAGATACAGGGTCTTATTGCCGAAGTTCAAAATCAGCTTGTGTCATGGGAGAAGGAGGAGCACAAATGGTAGAATATCTTACCCTTGTTTGCCAAAATAGAAGAATATGGAGTTACCAGGTTTTTGACAGAGCACTTAATCAAGCTGGTGGCAAACGAATCTCAACTTTTTGTGCTAAAGAAAACCATAATGTGGCGAGTGCTTACCTTCAAGTTTGTGATCACCAATGCTAAGACCTTTGTTTATGAACTCTAGGATCTGCAGTGTAGCATATTTAATGATAACAAGGTGGTTAACCCTGACCATGATTTGCTATTGGGAATTTGTGGGTTGAAGACACAGGATACAATCAGATCTTTCCAGATGAACATGGAGAAAATCAAGGCCAAGGGTAATTTCACTCTGGAAGATATAACAAGAGTGGCTAGGATTGAGTCTATGACTTTCACTGGAAATGATTAGCTGCCGAAACATCTCGAAAAGATGGTGAAGTACCAGTGGAATAAGGAGGTGGTGAAGGCAAAGCTCAACATGATGAAAGTTCTGAACCAATCCATTATTCAAGAACTCACAACTGCTCACAATGCCCGCGAAAGTGGAGAGGATGATGACGATGAAAAAGGGGCATAATACATTGATTCAGGCCTGGTTCCCTTTATTTTTGTAATTTCTCATGGTTATGCAAAGACTTCGGGACATCTGTCTGAAAATACATCTTGTTGGTTTCATAACTATTTATGGGGGAGGTCGAGTTTTCAGGGATACCTCCCCTATTCGAAAAATATAAATTAAGGAAAGATAGATAGAATGGGGGTTAGATTTTGTGACCAATTTTTGGTTGGTTTTTGTTTTTCCCTCTGTTTTGTGTATTTTCTGTTTTGTAGAAGGAAGAATCAGACTGCTAAATCTAGAATGGGAAAAGATTTATACATGTATTATCGTGCCTTTGTTGCATAAGAATATATATATAGAATGATCATACTATTCTTGGGAGAAGGAAAATCTATAGGTTTTGAATCTGTGTAGATACATGTCTTTGCATATGTTTATCTAATCAAATAATAGTAAGGATCTTTCCATTGTAGAAAATTATTATTCTTTTGATATTCCTTCCTTTGAGTGTTTGTTTTCTTTTAGAGAAGATTCGTGTTTGAGGACATATTTGGTTTCTTAAATCTGTTCATTCTTTATTAAACCTGTGGAAATGGTGTACTAAACTTTGTTTCAGTTGCTGTCATCTCTTATATTGAAAAGATAGGAAAAATTGCTTTCTCCTTTTTAGGAAACATGTGTGAAATATCGGCCTCACATCCAAGAATGAAGTAGGAAGCCTTACATGCTTTCGAGTTAAAAGCTACTATTCAAATTAAAATAGTTAAAAGCATTCCTTGAAAAACTGAGATAGGGAGTTGTACCTATGAAAAATTCAGAGGGAAGTGGTTTATACAACACTTACCCAACTATTTAGTGAAACACTTGTCCTTAAAATAAGGTGACAGAGTTTAAAATTGATCATTTTAAAAAGGGACAAATCTATTCACTATTATATTTTTGGCGACTCTACTGGGGAGTTTAATAAAGAGAAAACCAAACATTCAGTAGACTAGTATGCCATAGATATAACAAAATTAAGCCTAAAATTTGCAGAGTTTGTTTGATCAAAGACAGAGTTCTATAATTCCAGAAAACCGTTGAGATTGAGATTTTCTTGAAAGAGCTTAGGATTCCTAAGGGTGATAACATTGGATTCTCATCCATATACCAGAGTGCAAAGGAGAGAAGGAATAATTGATAATTATTTTGAAGAATTACAAGGGTTGTCGTTCACCACAAACTTTACTCCCAAAAGAAAAGCTAAGAGTAGGTCTTCCTCTCCTGTCAGAGTTACTCCTATACCTTCTTCAAATACGTGGCAAGTGGTAACACTTACTAGAGTTCAAGCTCCTCCTCTAGTAACCATTTATTATGTGTTCATTATGGCCCAACCATGGGGTCCTATTGTTGGACCTCTTGCTCTCCCAGCTCATAATCCACTTCCAAAAGGGGCAAGGGATGTCCTACCTAAATATAATGGAGATGGAAATGTCTCAGTTGAAGAGCACTTGAATTCTTTTAATGGAGCCACTGGGATTCTTGCAGTCCAATATGAGGATGTGGCTGTTAGGATTTTTGCCCAAACTCTCACTGAGGGGGCAGCAGATTGGTTCAGTCATCTGCGAGCAAGATCCATAACTAACTGGCAAATGATGAAAACCGCTTTTGAGAAAAGGTTCAAAAGTGCTGATGATGAACATTTACTACTGGCTCAGGTCACACAAATGAGAAAGGAAATTCATGAGCCAATGAGGGACTATTTAGCTAGGTATAATAAGATTATCCACAAAATTCCTCAAGCCAAAAGACCAATTGCGGATAATCAACAATGTTTCTTCATAAATTCCATGCCTCCTGACGTGTGCTTTCACCTTAGAAGAAGTAGGCCGACTGATCTAGAGACTGCACAAAATGAAGCTATACAACTTGAAGATGATCTAATAACAGCCGAGAAATGGAGGAGATATGTACAAACCCCTCAGGGTCAACCTCAAGCATCTACCTCTTCTACTGACCCAGTTGTTCAGCAGCTTGTAAATGATATGATTCCTTTGAAAAGATAGATACCCAAGCCTAGAAGTTCTTATCCACAACCTTATTAGGATATAAGCAGGAAAACTCCAAATCAGTATAACTATGGACGATCGTTGCAATTACCTATTGTTCCACAAAGATTACAAATAGAGGCACCTCCTGACAAAGGTGTCATGTGCTCATTCCATCTTACCACATATCACGATGGGGGTTCTTGTCTCGATATGATAAGACATGTTCATATGCAAAACACAAAAGATGAACTAGGTGAGTTCACTGAAGCAGAAAAAATTCAAGAGGTAGCTGGTGACTCTGGAACATTCTACCTCGAATATGAGTCAGATTCAGAAAGAGGTAGTAACATTTTGGTGACCCTTGAAGGTCCTACATGTGCGATTCTAACAAGGAATCAATGAACTTCCCAGTCTTTTTCTTTTGTGAATCCTTCTGGAAGCAATTTCAAAGGTAAAGATCTCCCAAGTAATAGCTTTTCAAAGACCCCTAAAGTTAGGATTTTGCAAAGGAACCATGAAGATAACAATAGCTCTTCCTCTTCCTCCTCCTTTGACATCATTGAGTTTTGCAAAGCTTCTACTATTCAACTTCCCACTACTGAGTATTTGAAATTGAACCCAAAAGAACTAGATGAGCTGGTCAAATATGTTAAGGGAGATTCTTCTTCGAAGTCCCTGGTACATGGATGTGTGGAGAATAGTGATTTAATTGTTGCTGAAAAATCTTCATCTATCCCATGCGCATTAGCTAACTTGGCTGATCCTTGTGCTTTTCATGATGCTAACAATGGGCTTGAGGTTCAGATTCTGAAACCTGAACCTTTCTACATATCCCTTCTCCTGAATGGTCAGAAGCTTAGTAATTACATAATAGACTCAGGAGCATCAGACAACATAATGCCTTCACCTATGGCTAAGTCTCTAGGTTTGACTCTTATGAAAAAATTTAGGAGATGCTTTTCAATGGATGGGAAACAGGTTCCTCTTATTGGACAGGTAAAAGACGTCTAGGTAGTGCTAGTAGCATGCCTTGATATAAGAGTAAAATTAACTATCCTGGTTGCTGATATTCCTGCAAGTTGCGGGATGCTTTTGAGTAGAACTTTTTACAAGGATCTTGGAGGTGAAATCAAAATGGACTGGTCTGAAGCCTTATTCCCCTTGGAAAATGGAGAATCAAGCTTGAATCCAAGTCAAAAAATAAGTACACTATTTTTCCTTTGGACAACCCCAAAGCCCAGATTTTGTTTCAAGAATGTGAGTTTGGAAGCTATCTCATTCTTGCACCTAGTGAAAGGGGACAGGAAGAAGTTGTTGATGAACTTGGCGGGTTGTGGCAGATGGAATTTGATGGAAGTTGCACCAACTCTAGCTCTAGAGCAGGGGTAGTTTTGCTGTCACCCACTGGTAATATTTTCCATTTTCTTTCAAGTTGGATTTTCACAATACTAATAATACTACAGAGTATGAGGCATTATTATTAGGATTAAATGAGGCCAAATGTAAAGGTATCAAATTGCTCAAAGTTAAAGGTGATGCAGAGTTGATTGTCAAACAGGTGAGAAATGTTTATACAGTTAAGAATGACAGATTGAGACATTATAGAAATAGGGTTTGGGATGAGTTAGAATTCTTTGATGCTTTCTCGATTGAAGCCATTCTGACAGAACAAAATAGTAGGGTAGATTCGTTGGCCGTTTCAGCTTCACTTTTATTACCGCATCTAGACTTTAAGGATAATTCATATAGGATTAAAATGATTTATATGCCTAGTGTCCCTGATAATGTAAATCATTGGCAAGTGTTTGATGTGGATGCACAGATCAAAGATTTCCTAGAATGTGTTCAGTCATTCTCCCAATCATATTTTGAAGGTTCTGAAAATGACTGCAAGGAGTTTAGTCTAGACCCAGATGTTGATCCTACAAATAGTTTTATTCAGCTCAAAGGCAACAAAATTCTAAAAGGGCTAGTGACTCTGGAGAGGTTTTTCACCAGAGATGATGCATTCATAGGAAAGAAAGTTCCCAAGGATGATGGGAAAGGAAGTTGCAAGAAAATAAATTTGGGTGATGAGTCCAACCCAAAAGAGGTAACAATTGGCAAGTGTTGTTTTATGGAAGAGAAGCGAGCACTTGGCACACTACTGAAACAATACATTGATGTTTTCGCTTAGTCCTATGATGACTTGAAGGAGTTTAGAGATGGGCATTTTCAGCATCAGATTCCATTGAAGCCAGGGATTTCTCCTTTCAGGCAAAAATTGAGGAATTTCAACCCCATAATGGTGGATACAATTTTTAAAGAGGTTGATAAAATGCTTAAGGCTAGAATCATATATCCAATTCATCACTCTACCTGGGTAGCCAACATTGTGCCTGTAAGGAAGAAAAATGGGGAGATTCGTATTTGTGTTGATTTTCGTAATCTGAATCAGGCAAGTGTGAAGGACAACTACGCTTTACTCAATATGGACCACATTCTACAAACAGTATCTGGGTCAGAGATAATGTCGATGTTAGATGATTTTTCTAGTTACAATCAAATTAGTGTTGTAGAGCATGAACAACAAAATATGACATTCATCACTCTGTGGGGAACATTTGCATATAACCGTATGCCTTTTGGTTTAATAAATGTCAGAGCCACCTTTCAAAGAGATATGGTTTCCTCTTTTAAGGATTTTTGAGATAGAATTATTGTTGTTTACTCGGATGATCTGACGGTATTTTTGAAAGAGAGGAAGAACCATCTCAAGGATCTGAGTGCAGTTCTACAACGTTGTCAAGAGCACGGAATCTCCCTAAACCCAAAGAAATCAGTTTTTTGTGTCATGGAGGGCAAATTGCTAGGACATATTGTCTCAAAGGAAGGAGTCAAGATTGATCCTAAGAGAGTTAATGCAATTCAATGTCTTAGTTTACCTTCCAACCAGGCTGGAGTAAGGTCATTCTTTGGTCAAGTGAATTTCTTAAGGAGATTCATTCCGGAGTTTGCAGAAACTATAAAACACATCATCAGCTTGTTGAGCGAACAACATCCTTTCAAATGGACTGAAGAGGCCAAAGAAGCTTTCGAAAGAATAAAGGGTTTAGTTGCAAATGCGCCTACTCTCATTAACCCAGATTTCACAAAGGACTTCATTTTGTATTGTTATGCATCAGAGCATATGATGTCTGGAATACTATTACAGTTGGATGAATCTGGGGCTGAAGTACCTATAGTGTTCATGAGTATTCCACTCAAGAAGTATGAGCTTAAGTACTCACTATATGAGAAACATGCCTATGCCATAGTCAAAGCTATGAAATAGTTTTGGTACTATATTCTGCACTCCCACACTTTGGTTTTTGTCCCAGACTTCATAGTGAAGAGCATTTTAACTCAACAAGAGGTTGGACTAAATAAAAGAGCAACTTGGGTAACAAAAATTCAAGAATATGATTTAGATATTCACCGTACGAAGATAGTCAAAGGACAAGGCTTATGCAAGTTAATAGCAGAAAATGAGATGGAAACAGAAGCCGAATTACCATTAACTCTTTTTGTTGGATTGCAGGATACCTGGTTCTCTGATGTGGCCTATTATTTGACTTATGGTAGTTGCCCAAGTCATTTGTTAGCAAAAGAACAAAGGAATCTTTAAGTTAAAGGTTGCTAAGTATGTAATTTGGCAGGATGTTTTGTACAAAAAAGGTTTAGATGGAACATACTTAAGGTGTGTAAATAAACCTCAATAGCAAAAACTTCTAGAGATTTACCATGGTGAAGCCTTTGGGGGACACTTCTCATCATCCGTTATTGCTTTCAAAATTTTGAGGAATTGTTTTTATTGGCTAGGCATGTTTAGGGATGCATATATTTATGTTAAAGACTGTGAGAAATGCCAACGCTTTTCTGGGAAGCCACATTTGGCCACCCTACCTTTAAGGCCTGTGGTAGTAGATGAACATTTCAAATAGTGGGGCATTGATTTCATAGGGCTAATAAACCCTCATTCTAGTGCTAGTCATATGTACATTTTGATAGCAACTGACTACTTTACCAAGTGGGTAGAAGCCATTCCCACTAAAAAGGCAAACTCAGAGGTTGTGTGTAGTTTTCTCAAGGATTACATCCTAGTCCATTTTGGGGTTCCCCAAAAGATTGTTGAAGATAACGCATCATATTTCTCTTCTAAGGAGTTAACTATGTTTTTCTATGAGCATCAAATTACCCTCTCGCATTCCTCTGATTACTTTCCACAGGGTAATGGAGTGGCAGAGTCCAGCAACAAGAACCTGATAGTCATCATGAAAAAGTTGGTTGATGAAAGTGCTCAAAATTGGCATAAGAAGGTATATGAGGCTTTGTGGGAAGATAGAACCACACCCAAGAGGGCCATTGGAATGGCACCTTTTGAGCTTGTGTATGGGGTCGGTGAAAAACTTTCTTTACCTCTAGAATTATCAGCAGCCAAGCAGCAGATAGTAGTGGAGGATTCTTTCTTTCAGAATGCTTTGGAGAAAAGAATTATGTACCTAATGAAGTTGGAAGAAGAGAGGGAGTTGTTGGTGGATAGAATCTCGAAGCATCAGAGCCGAGTGAAGAGGATTTTTGACATGAGAGCTCGGCCAAGAGTTTTCCTAATAGGAGATGAAGTACTATTATGGTATAAAAGGAAAGAGCCAAAGGGTGCTCACGACAAGTTTGATTCATTATGGACAGGCCCTTTCAAGTTCTGCAAAGCGATGGGACAAAATGCTTTTAGACTCAGCTACGCCAATGGAGAGGTTATGCCCTATACCTACAATGGGCAAGATCTCAAGCTCTACAAATTATAAGTCTTGTGGTCAAGAGTTTTGTATATAGTAGCTTAGGTGTTCTTAGTTGTGAGTCACCTTATCCTTTCCCTTTTTTGTTTTTGGTCATGCAAAACAAAAGTTTGGGAGTTCTTTGCATTTTCCTCTGTAAAATACAATCCCCAGTCAAAGCCAATGTTATTGCATCATTTATTCCTCATGATAAGAGCGAGTCATCTTATTAAATTTTCAATCAAAGTCCTAATCTTTCTTGTGACACCTCGGTTCAAGTCCTTAGTACATCTGTAAATCCTTTTTCAATCATAAATGTCAAGTTTAGGTAATTGGTTGAACTCTGTGAACACGTTGAACCATTTTGAACTAGGTTCAACATGTTCATTTAGGTTCCATAGGTTCCTAGGTGTTCAGGGAGGTTTTTCATACTAATATTTTCTCTAAGTGTCTTGCAGCGGCTCTCTAAAAGTTTCTTCTTTGGTGATATGTTACTTTATTTCTCTTCGGGTTTTGAACTCATTGAACCAAGTTCAAGAGGTTCAAATGTGTTCAACATGTTCAATATAGCACAAGTGGTCAGCAACTTGATATTATTAGTTTTCTCAGAAAAATTCTCCTTGAGCGCGACATACATCTTGAACTACTTGAACCCCCATAAAGTTTGTTAAGGATGTTCTTATGTGTTTGAAGTTGGTGGGTCCCATGGGTTTTAATGATTTGATGGTGCATTCATTGCCAAATATGAGGAAGTAGAACCATGTCTTAAGTGACGTCAATCCTTGGTTTTTCGAAGTAAGTAATCATTTTGGGAATTGGTGGTTACTTCAAAAATGCCACCATGCATTCAATGCATGTGTGTGATGTCTAATCCACAAACTTAACACACTCAGATTGAAAATTGGAATTATTGCATTCAATGTTTCTATATCATTGCCTTCACTAATAAGGTATGAAGGATTGTTAGTGCTCCACATTTGTTCCTCGCTGCTGTGTTTTTGTTTTTCCTGGATAGGAGTCTTGTTTGCTGCTAGTCATCATCTAGTTTTTCAACTGTGAAGGTGAGTCTTTTTCTTGTTCTCTCCAGTGGTTTTTGCTTGCATTTTCTCTCTTACGGAAAGTTTTGCTGCAACCAGTTTAGGCTTATTGTTTTAATTTATGAAGTCCACACAACATTTGTTTGGGAATGTTTTTAGCCTGGCATCCACTGAATCCATAGTTAGTGATACTGACCTAAAAGGGGAAAACCTTGAGGTGTTGAAATAGAGGGTGTTCAAGGGAATTGAAAAGTCTTTTGGTGTGGAGATTTTGAGTAGCGGTCTCATAGAAGCCACAACTTTTCCCACAGTCATTCCTTGCCCAAAATTGATTCGGGAATGTATTACTAGATATGACCCAGTGTCTAAAACCATTAGGAGATACAATGGTGAAACCCTTCTTGCCATAAATCAAGAAGTAATTTCCTCAGTCTTCAAGATACTTGATTACCAGTTCTCCAACGTTTCCCCTGTTCAGTCAATCACTGAGTTCAACGCAGATAGAACTGGACACCGTAACAACGTAGGAAAATTCTGGTTGAAGGTTCCTCAAAGAGGTGGTTCTAGGTTACCCATGAATCATAATAAGAATCACATGTTGCCTCACATTCATGACGTAATGCTTTTGTTCCACCGAGCCAGAGGATCCGTTGAAGCTTACAGCTTTGACAACTGGATTTATTGTTACATGTAGCTGGTTTTGAAAGGGAAGCAATATTGTGATTGGGCTGAATTGATTGCTGATTCAATGAGAGAACAACTGAGTATGGCTAAACAGTTCAAATAGAACTTCTTCATGTCTTCATATCTCTTGTATTGTTTGGCCTGTGTTAAGCAGTTGGCTGGAATACCAAAACAACTCACTGAGGAGGATGTTTCTATATATGAGTTCTATCCCATGTTGCAAAAGGATAAGCCCTTACAGGATTTCAGAAGGGTGCACAATGTTTTTTTGGGTGATTTGTGTCATGAATTGAAGAATACGAAAGCCAAATGAATCTCTGAGGATGCACAAACTTTGATAAATAGTTTTGGTAGTTTTAATATCTAGTTTCCATGCTTCTGTTACATAAGGGTAGGTGGCTTTAAAGAGGAGCCCTTCAAGCTCCCTCACTTTTGTTCAGATTGATTTGTTTTGGCAGGAATATGCAGACAACTGACCTCTGTAATCAAAAAGGCACAACCCAGGGATAAATGGGAGGGTCACTTTCCCATTTAATTCGGCGTATTGTCTTGCAGTTCGATGTCTGATGCTCTGAGTATTGGAGAAAATCTTAGGAATTTCAATTTTTCCTTGTATCCTGAAAGGAAAGGTTTTGATAATAAGGGATTTTCCCAAAGTCTTGGTCTAATGCCATACCTCCCAATGCCACAATCAAAGGATTTCTGGGAATATTGTATAGATGAACTCGAGGTATTCAAAAGGGGAAACATGAGATTGGTGTTAGAACAAGTTGTTTCATTGCAGATAAAGTTGGATACTAAGGGGCTCCAAGAGGACTATCTAGAGCTATTCGAACTAGGATACTTAGCCCGTGCAGAAATTGAAATGCCTCCAATTGACTGGGATGAGGAAGAGAAAGATGATATACAGTTAAGGACCAAAGGAATTTTGGAAAGGACCACGACGTGGGTGGCCAATAAGAAAACAATGAAACTAGGCATTAAGTCTAATTCTATGAGAAGTAATAAAGATCCTCTACCTTCACCAAAACATCTTTCTAACAATGCTTCTATGCCTGTTCATGCAGGTAAGGATAACAAGCCACCCCAACTTAGACATAGGTCTAATTCAGCTTTGGATTTTTGTACTCCTCAGGATACCTAGTCCCAAAGTGCTCCTCAAAGAAAGATGGATCAAGCAAAGGATATAGTGGTGAAAGATACCATCCTCGATGCCTAGATATTTGAAATTGAAAACTTGGATGGCGATGTTGCTAGTGCCCTGGATTCTCATACGGTGACTGTGGCTATGATGCCACCTTCCAAAATGATCGAAGGAACCACTAGTTCTAGTGCAAATCCTAAGTGGTTGACCACCTCGGTGACCAAATAGCGGAGTTTTCTTCTCCTGACTATTTTGATTCAAGAAATGGTCATTAAGTACATAGAGAAGAATCCAAAGCTGAAAAGGTTCAACACTACCACTCGCCTGGACAATGATGAGGGAACTAGAAAATGGGTTGCTTGAATCACCTAGTACAAACCCAAGGATGAAAGCAAGGAGGCTAGCCCCGATGATTTCGAGATCACAAAGGTGGAATTGGGAAACATGAGTAGAGACACAAAAAATCATTTCTTCTAGGTATCAGCAAAGAAAATGCTCACCAAGTCAGAGAAGGATGGGCAAGAAAAGAGAGAACTAAAGTGACACATAAACATTCTGGCCCACTTCATCGATAGTATTGGTTGCCTTGGGGCACTCACAATATCTCATGCTACAAAGAACTTCGACCCAACTTCGCCAAAAAATAAAAAGCTAATGAGCCAAGTTCAATGGGCCAAGAGTATTATTGAAGCAGTGGAGAAATGGATTGAGAGAAAAATCAAGGATGGTGAGAAGTACATTACCGACTCCTGGAGGCTATGTGATGAGATATAGGGTCTTATTGCTGAAGTTTAAAATCAACTTATGTTGTGGGAGAAGGAGGAGCACAAATGGCAGAATATCTTGCCCTTGTTTGCCAAAATAGAAGAATATGGAGTTACCAAGTTTTTGACAGAACACTCAATCAAGCTGGTGGCAAATGAATGTATGCTTTTTGTGCTGAACAAAACCATAATGTGGTGAGTGCTTACCTTCAAGTCTGTGATCACCGAAGCTAAGACCTCTATTTATGAACTCTAGGATCTCTAGTGCAGCATAGTTAATGATAACAAGGTGGTTAACCCTGACCATGATTGGCAGTTGGGAATTTGTGGGTTGAACACACAGGATGCAATCAGGTCTTTCTAGATTAACATGGAGAAAATCAAGGCCAAGGGTAATTTAAATCTAGACGATATAACAAGGGTGGCTAGGATTGAGTCTATGACTTTCATTGGAAATGATCAGCTGTCGAAACATGTCGAAAAGATGGTGAAGCACCGGTGGAATAAGGAGGTGATGAAGGTAAAGCTCAATGCGATAAAAGTTCCAAACTAATCCATTGTTCAAGAACTCACAACCACTCATGACACCTATCAAAGCGGAGAGGATGATGATGATTGAAAAGCAACATAATGCATTAATTTAGGCCCGGTTCCCTTTATTTTTGTAATTTATCATGGTTACGTAAAGACTTTGGGACATCTGTCCCAAAATATATCTTGTTGGTTTCATAACTATTTATGGGGGAGGTCAAGTTTTCAGGGAGACCTCCCCTGTTCTAAAACTATAAATTAAGGAAAGATAGATAGAATGGGGGTTAGATTTTGTGACCAATTTTTGGTTGGTTTTTGTTTTTCCCTCTGTTTTGTGTATTTTTTGTTTTGTAGAAGGAAGAATTAGACTGCTAAATCTAGAATGCAAAAAGATTTATACATGTATTATCATGCCTTTGTTGCATAAGAATATATATATATAGAACGATCATACTGTTCTTGGGAGAAGGAAAATTTGTGGGTTTTAAATCTATGTAGATACATGTCTTTGCATATGTTTATCTAATCAAATAATAGTAGGGATCTTTCCATTGTAGAAAATTATTATTCTTCTGATATTCCTTCCTTTGAGTGTTTGTTTTCTTGTAGAGAAGATTCGTGTTTGAGGATAGATTTGGTTTCTTAAATCTATTCATTCTTTATTAAACCTGTGGAAATGATGTACTAAACTTTGTTTTAGTTGCTGTCATCTCTTATATTGAAAAGATAGGAAAAATTGCTTTCTCCTTTTTAGGAAACATGTGTGAAATATCGGCCTCTCATCCAAGAATGAAGTAGGCAGCCTTACATGCTTTCGAGTTAAAAGCTACTATTCAAACTAAAATAGTTAAAAGAATTCCTTGAAAAACTGAGATAGGGAGCTGTACCTATGAAAAATTCAGAGGGAAGTGGTTTATACAACACTTACCGAACTGTTTAGTGAAACACTTGTCCTTAAAATAAGGTGACAGAGTTCAAAATTGATCATTCTAAAAAGGGACAAATCTATTCACTAACAATTACCTCATATCCCATTGGTTCCACTTCTTCCTGTCTAGGCTCAACTGCCTCCATTATGCACTCATCAAATTTGATGGTGAAGCAGATGTCCTCCTCATACTTTTTGACAATATCATCGAATATTCTTACTCTTTGGTTCATTTTGCATCTGAACTCATAAAAATATTTGTTCAGCACTTCTAGATAACTGATTCCTACCACTTGTAGGCTTTCCTTTATTTGCTTTGTCACTGGTTGGATAGCAAACCACTGAATATCACCTACTCTTGGAAAATAGCCTTGGAAGTGGAAGAACAACCCAACCAATAGTTGTCCAAAATTAAATTTCAGGGTATTGTCCTGTTTGATTGACTTGAGGTTCAATAGAAGTTGTCTTTGCATAGCAATGCACAGATCAAATAATGCATCTTCATTGATCATCCTGTAGGTGACATTTACCATTGTAGTAGAGATAGAGTTGATTCTGCTGGCATGGAACGTTTGGTATCCTATCACCATAAACACATATTTGACTAGATCATCCTTGATGGAATTGACAGTCATTCCCCATGAATTACTCACAGAATCGGTGAGCTTGGTCATTTCTGTCTTGTTGATCTTCCTTAGGGCTAGCACTTCACCAACATTGCAGAAACTAGTGATGGCATGAATTACTTTTGGTGTAATATCATGCATCCTCTCTAAGTACATTTTATCACCATGTACTTTGCTTAGAATAATGCGGATGTGATCATCTGAAAATTCTTCAAGGAAATAGACAGCATTGTGAAGTTTCTTCTTTTCCAGATTGCTAAATTCTAGTTTCATCTTTTTGTCCTTCCCACAGAACAAAGTCAACTGAGAATGGATCATCAGAGATCCTGGATCTTCAATCTTACAATCAATATAATAAAAAATGCCTTCCTCCACTATAACACCAATGGGTATTTGAGATAGGGTATTGTATTTTTCATTCTGTTGAATGAAGTCTACAGTATCAATAGGTACACTAGAACTAGCATGTGATGTGCAAGCCATGATAAATAGAGAACTTTGAAAAATACCTTCGAAAGTCAAAATTTAGGGCTCGCAATTTAAACTTCGCTACACACTCCTTTGGTTGTTGAAATACCACTTTGTGTTCTATGCTTCACCAACAAATGTTTTCTTTTGATTCTTCTTCTGGATTCTGATGAATTCTTTGAATCACAATCCAAATTGCTTTTCTTCACTCTATGCTTGAAACTTCTTTTCTCGTGAACTGATAAGTGAAAAATGACTTTGAAAACTTCTTTTAAACAAATTCTTCACCTACCACAATAAATGCTCCACTATTAGGGTGTAAACCCTAATTTGCCCTTTACCATTTTTGGTCTTTTACCAATTGATAGGTATCACATACTGGTTGAGGTCTTTAACTGGTATAAACTGGGGGTTCATGATATTTCACCATTTGCTCCCCCTAAGCTTTTCTGACTCTTAGTTTATCGGTTCAACACCTTCCACACTAGGTGTAGAAACTGATTCTACTTGAATCACTTCTTCTGGCTTCTTCTTCCAAGTTTTCTCCATATCTGATTGAACAATTTCAACATCAATCTTTCCTTCTGAAGTGACCAGTATATCATCTGATATACTCTTTGTTGGTCTGCGAGATCTTGCTGCATGACATTGTTTGTTGCAGTGATAGCAAACCATTCCAGGTGCTCTCCAAGGTCCATTATTCATGTTTCCATTCTTCCTTCTACATGTTGTAGCAGTGTGACCATGACCATGACAAATCACATATATTTCTCTCCATCTGGTTGCCACTTAATAGTTACCGCTACCTGACTGATGACTATAGGTATTAAACCGGTTTGGGTTCTGGTTCTCAAAGGATTCAGGACAAACTCCTTGACTCCTTTGAGGATACCTTCTGGTATTGTGCATGACAAACCTGCATTCAAATGCTCTATGCCCAAACTTGTTGCATGCATAACAATTTCCATTGAATCTATTGGGTCTAGGCTTATCGTTTGGAAATAAGGAAAATTATTGTAAGCCTTACTTCTACATATATTAGTAGTGTGTCCTTCCTTGAGACAATTAAAGTAAATAGGTTTGAACTTTTGCTTACCTTTATCCTTTGATGTCAGTTGTTTCTTTGATGCTCCACTTTTTGTTCCAAAGGTCTCACCTTCCTCATATTCAGAGAAACCAAGTCCATTGGTTTTCTTTACCAGTTTAGCTAATTCAAGCTTCTGCTCTAGCTTGATCGAGCTCTTATTGAGTTTGGCAAGTATTTCCTTTGACTTAGTGAGTTCTTTGGAAATGGCAGCATTAGATTCCTTGAAGGTTGCATTCTCAGAGATAGCCATGTTTAGTTCACCTTGCACTTCTTCTTTTTCCATTTTTCTTACATGAAAATGAGCAGTAAGTGCATTGATCTCTTGCTTCAGCTTGGATATCTCATGATCTTTGTCTTTTACCAGATCTTCAACTTTCCTCTGGTTCTCAAGCTCTTGACACATTCTTATAGTTAGGACTTCAAGTTCCCTTCTTAGGTTGGCATTAGACTTATTCAGTTTTTCAACTTCTTGAATTAGGGCTTCCATTTCCACTTCATCAGAAGAACTATTTTTAGTTAGCTCCATCAGTTTTTCAGCATGCTCTCTTCTTTTTTCCTGAGAGGCCTTATACTTGACCTTAAGTTCGCTTGCTCAATCTAAGTGAGCCAATGAGTAAGTTCCCTCATAGTGTATTCCCCCATATCCCTTTCCAAATGGTTAGACTTATAGAAAGGTGGGCTTTGATACCAATTGATGAATACTAAGAGGGGGGGGGGCGGCATGAATTAGTATACCAAAAAATGTTATACATAAACACTTTAATAGTCTGGCAGTAAACCAGTAAAATAGTTTAACAAACAAACCAGTTAACACACATGCAAACCAAATAGAAAATAAGGCATTCACCCATAGAAGCACAATTGCCATAACACAAGAGATTTAGACGTGGAAACCCAAATGGGAAAAACCATGATGAGATGAAACTCATAAGTAACTATCTATAGAATAGTAACTGGACCAGTTAACGTCAAACTGGTTATGGTCATACAATGTTCTTTACCAGAATAGATCTTGTAAGGAATCTTAGTCTCTATTAGGGGATAAGTCTGATTAAAGACTACCTTGTGAGAGGATTTTAGATCCACAGATGTGAATCACCTTGTTAGAGGATTTACAAAGGCTTTTCTGGGCCTACCCGGTTAAGAGTTTCTGACTTGTCAAAGATGTGAGTAATCAACAAGTGAACAATCTAGCAAATGGCACAATTTGCTTGATTAGATCCATTGTAGCTCATAGCTAATGCTCCTCAACATTACTTCAGTCTTCAGTAAATTCACACTCTATAGAATCGATCTTCTTTGTTAAGATCGCACAAAAAAGAGCTTCAAAAAAAAAAAATGACCACCAAAACCTAACAGCTACACTCATACATACACATACAAAACCCTAGACATGATGTCCTAAAAAGGAATCTGATTTCATGTCAACCGAATAGGATTACATTACAAGTTCCTAGGTTCATTGTATCTAGACACATTTAATGACATGACACAAAATCACCGTCAAAGTGTCGGTGGATGGTAACTCATCACAAAAATATACTAGTTGGTAACTCATCACAGAGTATTACTGGTTTATACAACTATTCCGGTTACCGGTTGGTAACTCAGAGTAATACCAATTTAACAGATTACTAGTTGACAAAATTGAAGACTAGGAAAAAGATAACTACTGCCTCTGGCTCCTTTGCTCCACTCCACTTGAGATCCTTAAACCATTTGATCTCTCTATGCCACTTGGGTCTTTATACCGCTTGAGATCGGTAAACACTTTCTTCATAACATCAATATTCTAAAGACTACAACATGATACTGGTTTGGAACAATTACCGGTTGAGCATAATTCATACATTCACAAAGTATTCTCATAGCAAGTGTGTGTCCATCAATGACAATCACAAAATAATCATCAAAATGCCAACAGATCGATCATTGGTGATCGAATTGGATTAACAGGAAGATTTATTCCTCCAACATTTAGCTTAATCGAAACTTAATCAGGCATGGTAGATGCTATTTATAGCAGTTCACTCTATTGGATTGTTGTCCATTTATCTTGAGAAGGTTGTAGCCTCTTTGTAGTCAGTCAGACTCTTTTTTAATGAGCAGTACGCTTTAGGTAGTGTGCCTTCCTACAAGTGCAGGCTCCTCATTGTAACACATAGTTTCTGCAAAAGTATCATTTGACTGTGGGTAGGCTTCCCACCGTGGTTTTTCCCTTTCCTATTTTTCCACGTACAAATAATGTTGTTATGTAGTATGGTTTCTTTGCATTGATTATTTGGATAATTGTTAAGTTATATTGTTTACCGGTAGCTGTTCCTACTGGCATATGTCTATGCTTTATCGATACTTGATTTGTTTAATGTTGTATTATGGATTAAAATTTATAATCTGTTAACAACTGATTCACCCCTCTTCTCTCAGTTGTTCACCAATTATCCTAACAGGAAAAAGTAATGTCTATTGCAAATAATCCTGGTATGCTACCCTCTATTAACTCTTGTACTCCTATAAGTGAGTGTGAGGATGTGGATGATAATCATATTGACAATTGTATTAATAATCTTGATGAAAATCATGTTGATAATGTGTCTATTATGATAATATAATGGATATCCCCAAAAAAAACTCTAATGCCCCTATAAATCATGAATTTGAAAAAGGAAAATAAATTGAAGATTCTAGTGATAAAGGTCAAGAAGAACAAATGATACTTGAGACTAAAATGAATGAACCTGAGCCTAAGGATAATTTGGTCAAGGAACCAAATGTGAATGTGTCTTAAACAATAAGAATGATTAGTACTAGCTCTGGTACTATTGATGACTCTTGGAAGAGATTATTTGTTGCACCATTGATCATTCAACCTATCACTTCATCCATGCAGTTAGTGGACTTCTTGAAAGTTGATCCAAGATAGAAACTACAAATTAGAGAAGCCTTTCTATCGACTGCTAGACAAGATTTTCAAAAGAAGGACAAAATTATTGAATAACTTCTAACAATACTTCATATTTTGATGCTTGAGTGTCAGTTAAATCCAGATGCCCTGGGTGCTCACAAATGAAAAATTTTAATTATCTCATTGAAAGATCATATAGAAAAATTGAAGGAGAAATATGAGAAGGATAGAGAGGAGGAAAAAGAGAAGCTATTGTAAGAACTCAAGGGTAAATGTGAGACTGCACATCATCAACTCACTCAACTCATCTCTCAGGGATAGTCATATTTGTCAAATGGTGATATACTCTTTTCATACAATCTTCAGTGGCTAGATGCCACAAAGAGAATTAAGGATGAAATGAATATCATTGAGGACAAGATCTGGTAGGCCTATTCTAACTACAGGTTATCTCAAGACTTATCAGGTTTTGGAAGATCAACAATTGAATAGATCCATAAGAAATACTTTGAGTTACAACAACACAGGTATGATATCATGCTTCCCTTAGGTCAATTCCAGGATCTAAGTAGTGAGAGAATATTAGTTATGAACTGAGCCCTTTCTAGAGCTATACAATTTGCATATTCTTCACTCGGTTATATTCAATAAGCAAAACATATGCGCACATCCTTGCAAGTATAGATCAAGTTCCTAACGTAAGCTATCTCACATTGGGATAATCATAAGGAATTTTGGATTGCGCATGTTTAGAAGTGCAAGAAATCCTCTAGATGACATTAGTTGTCTCCCTTAGGGGGAGTTTAAGTTATGTTTATGCACATTTTTTAGTTTCTGGTTGTTTGTCATTGTTGTCAAAGGGGGAGTAGTGTCATGTTTGTTATGTCTATTATGAAAAAAAATTCAGACAATTAGTTAGTAATTATTTAGTTGTTTCTAAGAAAACTTATATTGTATTACTTTATGTTGCCATCATTGACAAAGGGGGAGATTGTTGGCATATAGTCATTGATGTGATTTGGTCTAGCATGTATGTTTTTGGTTTGGTCTAGAAATTTGCTTGAATATATGTTATTTCTTTATTATGTATGCTTAATTCATGCAGTTTTGTGGTCCGATATCTAATAAATCAGAAGGTACTTTTGGGTCCTGTCCCATCTAGATGTGATCAATGTATAATCTTCAAGGAATTTTTAGATCCGTTCCTATTAGGACATATTGGAGATGTGTTCTACAAAGTAATTTTAGATCAAAATTGAAGCTGACATCTTATGAAGACATTTTTCTATTGCATGTGGATATTTTTGTCCAACCCCTATCTGGTTGAGATTACTGATCAGGATATTTGGTGTGGACATATATAACCATCATTTTTGAAAGTTAGAGATATGGTTGTTGAAAAACAATATTGTGTACATATTGTATGTATGAAATTTCTATGGATGTGTATATTGTTATGCAGTTTGTGTAGAGTGGATGTAAAAAGTAGTTTATGCACTTCAACAAAACTATAAATCAAGCATATGTCTGATGCAACTCCAATAGTTCAATTTTCTATTCTATCATTCGACAGTGAGCCTTTTGTATTTGTGTAGTGAGACCTCTAAGCACTCATCCCCCACTGACAATGACTTTTGTTTTGTGTAAACGGTTACATATTGCACCGTACTTGAGAGATCACTCTCTTTGTGGTTTTTCCCATATCGGGTTTTCCACATACAAATTTGATGTTATGTGTTAATTTTCTTTACTTCTTTTAAATTATGTTATATGATTGGTTAGTTAGAAGCTTCAATAAGTTCAAGGAAATACTTATTCACCCCCCCCCCCCCCTCTCAAAATTATGAATATTCAACATGCTAATGATTTATGTTTTGAAATCCCATCTTATCTTCTTTTGTATAACATGATATATAATTATAGCTATAGTTAGACTACTTTAATATATCATCTTTTAATATTTTTCTCAACTATCAAATGTTATGTGATAGCGATGGACATGATATCCTATGCCTATAGATGCAATATAAGATGCCAAATCTCCATTATATTATTAAAAACATAAATAGGCTTAGCTACAACCCTATTAGGACAGATAAAAACTCGGATTTATGTTTTTTTATTGTAGTAAATTCGAGATTATGAAAGCATGTGAATGAAATAGGCAACATGATAGGAAAAATAATTAATTTCAACAACTACAATAGAGTATAGAAAAGAAAAGAAACATAGAAAGTTAGATTTAAAATAAGACGTAGAGAGAAATGTAGATCTACAATTAGGAGGTGAAAGTGTTGGAGGATTGTGGTAGGTGTGGATTAAAATCCTTAGCCTCCATTTGAGCCCTTTTCTTGTTAACATATTTGGAACCTCAGCTTATTGAAATCCTTTCCTCTTCTTTCACCATGTTACAACAGGGCATTCTTTTTAGAACAACACCCTTGTCTTAATCTCCCCAAGCTCCATGGAGCTACTACATGCCTCTTGCTCATGCTCTTGCTTGAGTCTTTGAATTAAATGTATCCTACATGATGAGCTTTCCATAGGTCACATTATCAAGCTTTTCTTGAGAAAGGAAAGTGAGAGGTACCAATAAGTTCCATTAGCTAGCCACGTGTCTCACTTGCAAGTATTTTAAGAGGAATGAAGTAAAAGGCAAGGATAGTATTCACCCAATCACCACACATATCTATAGCTAATAAATCAGCCATGCATTCGCAAGTAAAATTTTGAGGATCATCATGGCTCAAAGAATAATTAGAGGAATGATATAGTGTTAGGAGTCTGCTTAGGAAATTGTTTAGGTCGATACAAAGGACAAGTTTGTTAAGATAGTTAGGGTGAAATGACGAATTGGGGTGGTTGGTCACACTTGTGAAGGACAAGTTAGCATTTTGAATATGGATAGCCACATGGACATGAGGAGGAATCATTTTCTATTTTCTTGAGAATCCCAATTTGTAACAAGGGGGCTATAAAAGAGAAACTTTGATATTAGTTTTATGGGGTTCATTCAAAAAATATTTTTGGCTCTACTCAGACTTTAACATTTCTCAGCTTATACAAATAGGCACTCAGATTGTGCCAATTTTTGGCCTTTGTGCCTATTTATTTCCATTCATGTTGAACTATGTTTTATGTCATTTTGAGTAGGAATTAAAGATTTGTATTCTATGAAAGTTTTTGATATTTTAATATAATTTCTGCTAGTTGAATCATGTTTGATACTCAAGTTCAATTCAGTGATGGAGTTTTAGAATCAAATTATTCTTATGAATGAACTTATAAGATGAATATGCTTTAATGAGTATACTATTGTCAAGCTTTTTAGCTATGTATTTGTGCATGGTTCTTTGTGATTAGAAAATATCTTAAATCATTAAATCTCTGGTGTATCACCTTATTTTAGGTAGTTTTTCAGTTTTATCTCTTCCCCTTTTCCCTTATGAGATAAAGAATCAACTTCTAAAATCCCAGAGGTTTTTTAGTGAAGTGTAATAGGTTCCCCATTCATTGAACTTCCCATAAGGTTGTTGTCTTGAAATAAATTTTAGGCATCAACAATTATTTTTTTTGGCATGCCTGGTGGGATTAAATATGTCTTAGTTTTAAACTAGTGTATGAGTCATAGGCTTGTAATCAAATCCCAAATTGTCGTAAATCCTAGTTTGCTAGAACCACCACTAGTTACAGTCACTCAAGTGAGAGGCACACAAAGAGGTGCATAAGCTCAGTGACAAGTTAAAGTGAAAATGGTAGGCACTCATAATTTTGTGACATGGAATAGTGGTACCCCTTTAATTCTACCTACTTATCCTACACAACGGGATCCCATCCGTGTATTTTCCCTGAAGGTTTTGCCAAAATTTATGGGAGAAGATTCTAAAACTATTATAGAGCACCTAGAGAATGTAGCTAACATTTGTATGGTGCATAGTGTCACATAACAAAATGTAGTTTTAAGATTTCTCATAGCCTCATTCAAAGGCAAGGCACAAGACTGGTATTGGTCTCTATAGATAAATTCAATTAGATATTGGGATCAACTCCAAGATCAATGTTTTGAGTGTTTTACAGAGAAAGAAGATAGATCTTAATTATTGTAGCACTTTATAACCATTAAGTAGGCTCCTCAAGAAGCTATAACTGATTTCAACAGATTTTATAAAACCTGGCAAAGGATTCCAAGAACTGCTTGTCCTCGTCGTGATATGGCATTCATTTTTTAATCTAAAATCCTTTAAGCTATATACCTATCATGTGGCTCAAACACTTATATGAAATACCTTGACAATGTTGGAATCTAAGAACACTGAGAGGAGGGGGGGGTATTAGTGTTCTACTGGTAATAACAATTTTAAACTTTTTGATTATTAACCAGTTAATAGTAAATAAAATTAAACTACATACACCAAATAACACATAAAGAGGCAACACCATAACACCAATATTTATACATGGAAAACCCTGCAAAGGAAAAAATCACAGTGGGGCTGATACCCACAATATCTAATACTTGATTAATGTATACAAATATAACATGTAGGGGATTGCACATGCAATCAGGCCAACCACCTAGAGCTCACTTCTCAAACTGAGATTGGGAAGTCTCATTGACTTACAAAATATTACAAAGTAATCACAAAGTAGAATGAACTTATAATATGTATTTGACCATGATCGATAATTTTCGATTCATGCTCTGATAACCCTCAATCTATACCGGTTTGTTGATACTCTGTTCTACCTTATTCTGCTACTTGTTACGTTGTGCATGTGAAAATGCACATAGATGCTTCTAATCATTGACCAAAATGCATACCAATAATCACTGAATAATTCACAACCAAAAATTTGCATTCCACAACTTCATCGATCTATAGCTAAAAGGATCTCCTTAAATATCCTTCTATCTTCCACCATCTCGGCTTCAATGAAGAGTATAAGCCTATCAAATTCCAAATCATAATGAATATCAAACATAATCCCAATGATCATGTCAGACTTCACACGCTACCAGAAAATCCATGAAATAAATGATCAGGGCCTTAAGATCTCCTAGTCAGGTCCTATCCATTATCGGTTTCCAAATGCACGTTACTAGGATCAATTAGTAGGATTAGGACTTAAATTATCTAGTTGTGAAGCAAAGTGAATGTTGGTTTATGCCAGATAATCCTAACAATCTCAAATCACCTGAAGAAGAGTTGCCATCAATGTCAACCCTAAAAGCCATTAACCCTTACCAGATGAGTGTCAATTGCAAACAATCTCCCCCTTTGGTATTGATGCCAACACTCATGTGAAAAATGATGATAGCACCAATTTGCCTTTGAATTTGCTTGACCTCTTGACCTGTATATATGCATGAGATTCTCCCCCTAGGAATTATATACATTTTTCACTTTATTCCTCTCCCCCTTTGTCATGAATGACAAAGTTGGGTGTCCTCAAAGAATTCTATATAGTATAAATGTAATCTGGTTCTATACAAGTTTCATAATGTGAGCATACATATTCTTGAAAAATGAAAAGTAGATATCCCAGCCTTGCTTGAGTGAATCGAGAATGGAGATGAATCTATTCAAGAGACTAGCATGATACTCAATTTTTTCTGATGTTGTGGGATCCTCTCTCTGCATATTAGAAATACATTCAGTTTTATGAAACAATAAATTATCTAACCAGTGACCAATACGATACTGGAGCTCATTTTATCTGTTTATTATACTATCCCTATCCTTTTCCAATTTCAAAATTTGATCCAAGACTACCAAAATTTGACCATCTAAAGAACTTGTAGGATTTGTTGTCAGGTTGTAAGAATTGGAAATCTGAATTAAATTGATCCTACAATCTAACAGTTGCTTGTTTTTGGATGCTGTGAGTTTACTGAAATATAGACAAGTCTTATATACACTACCTCCTTCTGCCAAAGTTGCATATGGATAGAAAGAGGTTGGGAGTTTTCCTTTATCAATCTCAATCATTTGTGAAAATGTTAACTTCTGGGACACATCAAAATTTTCTTTAGCCTCCATTAATGAAATTTTCAATAAGGAATCACAGTGCTTAGCAACAAAATTAATAAATTCTTCCATTTTACCAGATGAGATTGTGCTTTATTGTGCTTGAAATTCTTGTACTAATTGGTTCAAAACTTTAGAATTGCATTCAATTAATTTCCCGTCTTTTGACTCATCCTCAGCTAATTCCTAGGTAGCTTGAGCCTAAAGAGCTATTGCCGCTAAAATTTTCTCTTCTTGTAACACAAAGTTATAGGGTTTGTCAAAATTGATTGAAATTTGTGACAAATTCCCTTTGGTTAAGGGTGTAGTGTCAATTGCCAAGTCAAAAGAGAGTTCTATCACAACTTCCTTACCCTTGTCTACCAGTGAGATAACCTTAGAATCTTTTATCTCTCATTCATCGATGCCTTCACCACTTGGTGCCTTATCTAGATCATGAACATCCTCTACACCCTTATTTATTGTATCCTTATCTATATGTGCTTCTATGACCTCTATAACCTATACATTATCTGTTGATTTCTCAATATGTACACTTTGTTGTTCTGTCGGTTACTGACCTTTTGGCAACTAAATATTCTAAGATTTCACAAAACTAGGACTAAGTTCATAACCCAAACTCAAAAAAACTCTCCCCCAAATGTCTACAATTTCCTTCCAAATCTCCTTAAATCTTTCCAACATGATGCTGTTTATTTTGTACTTGGGATTAAATTTGGATGAGCTAATTTTATTAATTAAATCCACCATCTCTAGAGGGGCTATTGTGGGAAAAATATTAACCAATTCTCTCTTTATATTTGTCGGTTTAGAGTCTAAGCATGTAATTTCCTAGCCTCTAACTTATCATGCAATTCTTTAGGAAAAATTCTCTCCAATTCAATTAATGCCCTACTAAAAGAATCAAGATATAAAATAATTTCTTCCTCAATTTTCTTCTTATCCTTCTCCTCAAATCCATCAAAGAATAAAGAAATATTATCTAAATCCCCATCATTAACAATATGATCAATTAAATCTTGAGCTTCCAACTTCTTCTTACTCATTCTCATCTTTTCTTCTGGTTGGGACTGCTCATTTGACCTAGGTTTTCTCTTATGTACAATTGTTATGTTGGGCTTCTAGGGAGTCTCCTTGATAGGTTATTTCTTTTTCTCCTCCTTCTTATCCCTCCCTACATCTTTCTTCTTTGGAATTTCCTTTCAACCCTCATTTGATTCTATTTCTTCAGAAGAAAAAGTCATGAATTGTTGGGTGGCCTTCTGCATAACCGGTTTAGAAGTAGCAGGCTCTGTGGATGGTGTTTTCAATTTCTTGGAAGTCTTTATTTGTAACAGAACCACATTCGGAGTGGCCTGAGCTACTTTATGGGCTTCCCTTTCCTCTTTCCTCTTTTGCTTCATCTCTTCTTTCCCACAGGCTTCAAGAATTTGAACTTTCTGTTTAACTTCTATCCTATCATGACCTTCACAAATAAGATATTTTGCTGCAACTTTAGTCATTTTCTTTCTTATTGGTGGTACAACCTATTTTTGGTGAACCTTAAGTCCTTTTTCTTGGGCCGTGCCAAATTTTTCTTCCTTTTCATCTACCGGTGCCTACAATAGGTGTTGTGCATAGGCATCCCATGTGACCTCGTCCACCTCATATCGCATTGGCATGATCCAGATTATTCTTGGTTGTATAGCTTTCATCATGCATTCATCTTTGTTAGCTATAAAACATATAGTATCCTTATATTTTTCTACTATAGATTTAGGGATCCTAGATTTGTTCTTCATTTCTTCTTGAAATGTTTTAAAAAATGCCTATATATTTGCCTTGCTAAGCTTATCCCCTTGCCTATCCAAACTTTGACCTATCTGAGATGCCATCAGATGGTCAAAAGCCCATTGAATCTTTCCAAAACTAGTGACTGTACCCAAAAATTAAAGTACTGAACAGATTAAAAGAAGATCCATACCAGAAAGTATTATTTTTGTCTTGCTTGATTTTTTGGAGGTTTGTCATGAGTTCTTTTAGCATTACACTGCAAATATCACTATGTGCATCCTCAACCATTTGATGAGAAACCAAAATGTTGTTGCCGGAGACATATTTCAGTCAGTTAGGTTGATAAACCTTGTAACCTATAATCACAACAAATTTCATATCAATATCCCTTACATCATCAACTCTCACAAATCATCCATCAAAAGTAGCACCAGTGAGTTTGTTGAGTTCAGAGTTACAAACCTCGCACATAGGGTTGGGTACACCTCCAACTTTGTGTAAACAGGTGACATTCTTGATCACTTCCTTTGTAATATTGTAGAGTCGGTCCAACCAGATAAACTCTCCATGAATGCGGCTGAAAATATATCGCACCCATTCTTGCTCATCAAAGTTAGGAAAATCCATGAATTGAGTGAAATCCTTCCTCTGCAAGTGTGCAAATTCTAGTTTCAACTGGTTGTCGGTGATTAGTTTTTCTATGGAAACATAGGACAACTCATGTCCATCAAGCTCCTTAATATTGTAATGTATGTATTCCCTAATATCCTCAGTGTGAAGAGTACTATGACAAACAATTGAAAATGAACCCAATGGCTCATCCAAAAGAGACTTGAAATGATGTTTCTTGAAAATTGGATGGGGGTGGTTCTTTATTTCTACCACCAAATGAGTGTTAATACTAGATTATGAAGAAGCCATGATAACCAAATATGGAAACTAGGGTTTCTTGAAATGAAAAAAACCTCAAGGCAATACTGGGAGATGAAATCACTTTTGAAAATAAAGTGCTTGCACAAATCTCCTTGAACTCTTAATTACTTCTAGAAATCGCTTGTCAGAATGCTCGATCATTGTGTGACAAAAATAACTTTACTTTTACCTTTTATTTCCACTAACCCTAATTTTCAATGTCATAAATGTTGTCGAGAAGCATTACCGATTCACATAGTCTACAAGTAGGTTCCAGTAAACTCCTAAAATTTTCTAAGTACCTGTCCGCAATCGGAATTCTCTAACTACAGATCCAATCCGGGGCATTAACGTGATCTTCAATTATTTTTCTTCCCCAAAGGCAAAGAGCCTTAGTTACCAATTGTATCTTCTACTGATGTAGGACCTGATGACTTTGCTAGCTGATTTTCTGATTGTGTATTCGATCTTCTTACCCATCTTTTCTCATGTTATTGTTTGATGTCTTCCACTTTTGCCTTTCCCTTCTTGTCTGCATTTCCATTAGTTGCCGGTGGGTTCTTACTTCTGCAAAAATTTAGTAATATATCCAACCTTGTTGCATGGATAACAGACAATATTGTTCTTCTGAATTGATTTGTTAAACCCTAGATTTCCTTGATTTCTATTTGATCTACATTGGTTAGTCATGTGTCCATATTTTCTACATGCATGACATCTTACATTTCCAAGACCGGTGAATGATGTACTATTCTGATTATTCCTATTTATGCATTGACTAGCCATATGACCATATTTATTGCCAACAAATCATGTACCATTGAATTTATGAGCATTAGGATGTCTTACCGATGATTTTTGGTTTTGGTTGTTGGTATGATTCTGCTTCTGTTCAGATGATTGATCTTGTTGTACAGTGTTGGATCTTTGTCCTTTTTCATAACTAAGACCTCTCCTGTCATTAGCATCTCTCTGATTCTTCAACAACTCATCAAGATTAGTAGAGCTATCCTTGAACTTGTCCTTGTACTCATTTCCAATAACCAAGTCATCTCTCATGATTATAATTTGTGTCTCAAGTTCCTGTTCATTATTCTGGGACTGGGTCAACTCAAGTTTCAACATATCATTCTCATGTGTCAGTCTATTGCATTCACCAGATCTATCCTTTAATACTTGAACTAGGCTTTCTTCATTTTTATTTATGTCCTCAATATCCTTGCACATTCTCATGGTGAGGACTTGCATATCATTCTTTGAGATAGTTTTCTCCTAAGTGAGTTTTTGGCATTGATCCTTCATGGTATCTTCCTCATCACTATTCTAATTTTGAAATTGATCATAGAGTTCCCTTCTCTTAGCCTTAACGACTGAAACATTTCCTTGCAATGAAGTGATGTGCTCTCTATCTTTCTTTAGTTCATTTTTTTAGTTTATTGTTCTCCATTTTCTCATTATCAAGATCCTTAAGAGCAAGTCAAAGTTGTTGCTGGGGACCAGTTTCCATTGATTCCAAATTTTGGATCTTCCTCAAGTGGTTAAACTTCTTCTAAGGAACCAAGCTTTGATACCAACTTTTGGAATCCAAGAACATTGAGAGGAGGGATCAGTGTTCTACTGGTAATGATAGTTTTAAACTTACTGATTATTAACTGGTTAACAATAAACAAAATTAAAGTGCATACACCAAATAACACATAAAGAGGCAACACCATAACACTAATATTTATACATAGAAAACCATGCAAAAGGAAAAACCATGGTGGGGCTGATACCCACAATATCTATATACTTGATCAAGGTATACAAATATTACATGTAGGGGATTTCACATGCAATCAGGCCAATTGCCTAGAGCTCACTACTCAGACACAAAAATGGGAAGTCTCACAAAATTAAAAAACATTACCAAGTGATCACAAAGTGGAATGAACCTATAAGATGCATCTAACCATGCTGGATAAGTTTTGGTTCATGCTCTGATAACCCTCACTATGTATTGGTTTGTTGATGCTATGTTCTACCCTATTCTGCTACCGCTTATGTTGTGCACTAGAAAGTTCACACAAACACTTCTAATCATTGAATAATTTGCAACCAAAAATTTGCATTCCATAGCTTCATTGTTCTTTAACTGAAAGGATCTCCTTAAATATCCTTCTATCTTCCACCATGTCGACTTCAATGACAAGTATAATCATAATGAATCTCAAACATAATCCCAATGATCATGTTGGCCTTCACATGTTAAAATAAAATCCATGAAATAAATGATTGGGGCCTTAAGATCTCCTAACTAGGTCCTATCCATTACCATGCTCCAAATGCACGTTATTGGGACCAGTTATTGGGATCAGGACTTAACTTAGCCTGTTGTGAAGCAAAGTTAATGTCGATCGATGTCGAATAACCCAAACAATCTCCAATCACCTAAAGAAGAGTTTCCGTCAAAGAGAACCCTAAAAGTCATTAACCCTTACCAGATGAGTGTTAATTGCCAACAGACAGATGCCTATGGCCTAGTTGTTCGAGCTGAAAATAGTCTGATTGATGGTGGAAAGCTTCCACCTAGACTACCTATGCATATTAACCTTGAATTATAAACCTAGGAATAAGGAGAAGCTATCCCAAGTTCATATACACCTCCCTAGTCCATTTATGTGTATTCCAATTCATCATAGAGTAGTGTTACTACTTCTACTTCGGTGGAGATAAATGACATGAAGAACTTGTTGTAGACCTTCTCTAATGAGGTAATTAATATCAAGAGGTGGTAAAAAATACCTATGAGGCCCTCCTTTGACAATTATCAAGGTAGAAGGCCTCCATATCAACAAAATTAGTTTCAAGGGGGTGCAAAGACAACTCCTCTAGCTCAACCAAATAATGAGTTCATGTCAATTCTTACTCCATTGCAATCTATTCCTCCAAACAAATATAGGGTGCTGGTAGTAGGGTAAAATAAGCTTGTTGATAATACAAATACCTTGTGCTTCCCTTTGAGTAAAGCACATATAGCTTGAAATTGCCTCTATGGCAATTTGCAATTAAAGGCAGTTGAGCAGCATAGTCAAGGAAATACACTAGATGTGGGAATTTACGCTTACTCATCTCTAGGAATGGATAATGCTATTCTTACTACCCAAATGCAAGGTATTTCCTTAGAACAATAATCTGAAATTTCTCCTTATCATGCACTCTTCTCATGGATCGAAAAAGAGGAGGCGGTATTCGCTAATGAAGCCTAGACCTCAAAAACCCCCTAGGTGTAGTCTGATTACAAGACTCATTAAAATCATAGACTCACAAGGGAACCTATAACTCAGTAATCCAATGTTGTGCCATATCAAAGTGAAAGTCACCCCATAGTAGCACCACCTTTTCAAAGCCAAATGAGGTCATTCCTTACAAGCCTAAGAATTGAAGCTACCACCCCCAACATCTCTTAATGTGGTTGAACAACATAAAAGAGCTCTCATAAATATATCTCTGTGGGATATTTTTTCTATTATAAATTAGAAGTATTTGTTGTGAGAAGCTCTAACAGAACCTAACAAGATAATAGTGATTGGACTAGTTGCAAGACCTATTCTAACAAAAGGCAAGGTACTTAAGAGTGGAAGTCAATACCATCAAGCTGTAGTACTCATGAATGATGGGAATGAAGCTACAAAAGAAAGGGTGGATAAACCAAAACCTACCACTTTCTTTTTAACTCTCATTGTAGGAGATAAGTTACTTCCCAATTCTATGATCAATTCTAGTAATAATGCTATGGTCATGCCCAAGAAAATAGCCAAAGCCTTAAAGCTTAAATACAAGCCCTTTGCTAGAGGAGTCATGCAACTAGATGGGAATAAGGTTTAGGCTATAGGTGTGATTAAGGACCTCCCACTAACCTTTTATTGTTGTCCTATTATCACTATTTCATATGAAGTGGTGGAAATTGATATTCCTCCTATCTTCAGTCTATGTTTGTCATAAGATTTTATTGCAAAAGTAGTTGGATATCTCTCCCTAGATTGGTCACACCTGATTCTAATAACTAAGCATGAGTCTACAATTAAGATATTATCTGAACCTCTACAATCTAAATATATATCTAATGAAGCTATGATGAATTTTGAGGCTTTTCACATCTCTATTACCAAAGATGAAATGTATTATGTTGAATTATTAGATGATGAGGAGCTAATTGGTGACCGAATTCTTCAAAAAGTCTTTATAAATTAATTCCTAGATACCGGACCCTTTAGAAATTATCATGCTACCGGTATTGGAACTTATGTGATTTATGATGAAGATAAAGTAATTCCTAAGATCTCTATGATGAATTAATGATGAACAGTTAGTACCAAACCTGTACTAAGAGGGGGGGTGAATCAGTATTGACAAAAACACTTTTACTTGAACCAGTTTGACTAAGAACACTGCACTTAACTAGCAAGCAATAACACCAGTCTAAACTAGATTACTATTGGTTAAACATAGTAAGAATTTGAAAGACATAAACCGGTAACTCTTAGCTTTCCACACAATCAAACATCTTATTTCCATTTCACCCATATGCATACACTATTAATACATCAATAGAAATGTAAGGACTTACTGGTCAACATGCTTTACCGCTTGACAGAGAATAACAAAGAATCACATGAAAAGCATCACACATAACACACATATTTTTTACATGGAAACCCAACTGGGAAAAACCATGGTGGGGATGAATACCCACAAGTTGTTCTTTGAACCCTTTTGAAGTTCGCTCTGTTAGGAGTCTAGTTTAGTTAAAGACTTTACAATAGGTTTTGTTAGGAACTAATCTTGCTAGGGATCACCTAGTTAAGGGATGGTTAAAATACCCAGTTAAGGGTTAAACCCTGTTAAAGGTTACCTTGTTAGAGGATTTTAAGAACTCAATGATTTTGAGTCACCCTATTAAAGGATTTACAACAAGCCGGTTAAAGCTACCCTATTAAGGGATTTTCCAACTGTTGAAGTGGTTAGAGGTCAACAGGTATTACAATGATCTGGTAACAACACTTCAATGCCAATGTAGATCCGCTTTAGTTCCTTCCTTCTATAGTCACACTCTGCAGGTATCTATTCTCTTATCTGGTTTGGCAAGAATCACGTATCTCTGTAGTAGGATACACACAAACCATTTTCCAAGAACCTCAACATGAAAAAACATTGACCTTATAGGAAAGATAGGTTGGTAGCTTTAACCCTAAATTCTAAACTTTTAGGTTAAGAAATTCAGTCGGTTCAATCCTAACCATTGAACATATTGCATTAATTACAATAGTCTTGAATAGATCTCAAGACATTCTCTAATGTTCATTCTTCACCACTTCTTGGAGTTTGATAACCCATCACGTGTTCTCCACCGTTTACAGAGACTTTGCATATTCTCGAGGTAGATAGGATCAATCTCCTTGATGCAAGATCCTTCATGTGCACAAGGCTAATGTGGCAACACAATTTGTTCTTCATTATAATGCTAACTCATCACATGATGTCATCAGTTGAATCAAACAAGCTTGGAATACTTCAACCAGAAACCTTGAAGCTAAGACTACCAACTGGTAGTCATACCATATGAAACCTTGATACAAAACATTCCATATATAAGTTCACATTCCAACATACCGGTTCACTTGGACAGACATACCGCTTCACATTTTCACATATACCCATTCACAACATCATGCCGGTTCTCTTGAAAGTGTCTTACTTCAATATACCAGTTCACTCTTTAGCATATTGACATCAATGACAACATACAATATCATCATGTCATCATACTCTGCACATATGCCAACAATCTCCCCCTTTGGCATTGATGGCAATATACAAAGATATCTCTCTGCTTCACATCTTCTCCCCCAACACTGTAGATATCTTCTTCGCTTCACATCTTCTCCCCCTTTGACAACAATGCCAAAGTGGAGGCATATACATCTATGTTCTATTATGCTACTCCCCCTAAGGAGTAGCATCCTTCAACACACCAATCCTAAAAAAGATATCAATGTATGTCCTGACTGATGTGGAGCACACACCTTTAGTTCACCTCTTGAAGGGGTAGCACCCCTAATGCATCTCTCAAATAGGTAAAGGTAGCCTTCAGTAGAGGCTTGGTGAATATGTTTGCTAACTACTCCTTGTTGGAAACATGTTCTAGTACAACTTCTTTTTTCTGAACCTTCTCCCTCAAGAAATGATACTTGAGCTCGAAGTGCTTGGTTGTAGCATGTAAAACTAGATTCTTGGAGATGTTAATCACACTTGTGTTGTCATGAAATATACTTACCAATTCTGATATAGGAACTTTGAAGCCATTTAATACATGCTTCATCCAAATTATCTAGGTGCAGTTCATAAATGCTACAACATACTCTGCTTCTGCTGTAGACTAAGAGATGCAACTCTGCTTCTTACTCATCCATGAGACTAGTCTACCACCAAAAAAGAATGCACCACTAGTTGTTCTCTTCTGGTCATCCACATTACCAACCCAGTCAGCATTTGTAAACACTTTCAATTTGAAATCATTAGTGTATGGGTACCATAATCCATAGTCAATAGTTCTCTTTAGATATCTCAGAATCCGCTTGACTGCTACCAAGTGGGATTCTCTTGGACTTTTCTAGAACCATGTAGTAATGCCCACTGCATGTGCAATGTTCGGTCTGCTATGTACTACATAGTGTAATTTACCAATCATTGATCAGTATTCCTTCTCATTTACAAACCTTGAGTCATCCTCTTTTGATAATTTACAACTGGTCACCATCAGTGTACCAACCGATTTGTTATCTTCCAATGCAAAGGTCTTCAACACCTCTTTGACATATTTGGACTGAGTGATAAAGATTCTATCTTTCATTTGTTAAATCTGTAGTCCAATGAAGAACTTAATCTCCCCTATAAGTGTCATCTCAAATTCCTTTTTCATCTCATCTGCAAAATCATGACTCATCTTGTCATCTACTCCAAAAATTATGTCATGAAGAAATACCTCACCAATTAGAATCTGATCTCCTTTTGACTTTGGGTAGACATTACTATCCTCACTTGTTCTCTCAAATCCAATCTTCACAAGATGGGAGTGCAAGTGTTCATACCATGCTCTAGGTGCCTGCTTTAGTCTATACAAGGCTTTATGTATCCTACACACCATGTCACTATCTTCTGATAGGGAAAACCCATCTGGTTGCTCTATATACACCTCCTCTTCTATTATTCCATTCAAGAATGTAGATTTTACATCCATTTGATATACTTTGAATCCCTTGAATGATGCATATGCAAGAAGCATACAAACTCCTTCTGATCTAGCTACTAGAGAAAAGTTTTCTCCATAGTCTTCTCCTTCTTCTTGAGCATATCCTTTGCACACTAGTATGGCTTTGTTTCTTACCACTGTGCCATCTTCATTTAGCTTATTTCTGAAAACCCATTTGGTGCCTATGACATTTTTATGCTTAGGTTTGGGTACCAAAGATCATGTACCATTCTTTTCTATCTAGTCAAGTTCCTCTTCCATTGCCTTGATCCAGTCTTCATCTTTATGTGCCTCTCTGTATGTTTTAGGCTCAAATTCAGAGATCATGCAAGAGTTTTCTCTGACCTTTCTTCTTGTAAGAATTCTTGCATCCTTCTCTCCTATGATCTACTTTGGATCATGATTCAACTTTACATACCTAGGAATGATCTTAGTTGTTTCCTCTTGCTTTTCTTCTTCATCCTCATCTTCATCAACATCAGCATCTACTAGTGTAGGAGCACTGTTACTGGTGCTAGGTTGTTTTGCAACCAGTTCCCAGAAGGTTACTACTTGTTCATCTCCTAATTGCTCACTATCTATTTCCTTTGATTTCTTAGAGGTTTCATCAACTCTAACATTGATGCTTTCAACAATTCTTTGAGTCCTATTGTTGAAACACTTGAGAGCTTTTCTCTTTGTGGAATATCCTATGAATATTCCCTCATGTCATATTTAGCATCAAACTTGCTCTGATGTTCACTCCTCTTGATATAACATTTACTACCAAACACTCTAAAGTAGCTTACCACTGATGTCTTACCTATCCAATACTCATAAGGTGTTTTATCCTTACCCTTTTTGATGAGTACCTGATTCATTGTGTAGACTATAGTGCTCACTGCTTCTCTCCAAAAAGTGTGAGCAACTTTTCCTTGGATCAACATTGTTCTGGCTACTTCAACTACAATCTGGTTGTTTCTCTCTACTAGGCCAGTCTATTGTGGATTCCAAGGGGCAGATAGTTGCCTCTTGATGTTGTTCTCTTCATAGTACTTGTTGAATTCACCAAAAGTGAATTCTCCTCCTTGATCAGTGCTCAGGCTCTTAATCCTCTTACCGCTTTCTCTTTCTACCAGTGCTCTGAAGGCTTTGAACTTTCCAAAGGCTTTAGAATTGTCCTTCAAGAATGTGACCCACATCATTCTTGAGCAATCATCAGTAAGAATCATAAAATACCTATCTCTCTGCACACTCCTAGTTTTCATAGGACCACACAAATCAATATGCACAAGATCAAGTAAATTGTCTGTAGTGAAAGGTTTACCTTTGAAGGTTGAGGAAGACATTTTTCCCAGTTGACACTCTCTGCACAAAGGATTCTCTGGTTTGATCACATAGGCAATCCTCTAATTGCCTTGATCTTACTAGCCTTCACAATATTATCAAAGTTTACATGGCAGAGTCTCCTATGCCATATCCAACTATCCTCAAACTTAGCCATTAGACATGTATTGACATTAGCATTTAGTTTAAATAGGTTACCTTTGGTCTGCATACCGGTAGCCATCAGTTCACCATTCTTTCCTTTGATTTTGCACACTCCATTTTTGAATTCCAGAGTGAGTCCATTATCATTCAGTTGAGCAACGCTCAAAAGGTTGTGTTTGAGACCTTCTACCCAATACACATTGCCAACACTGCTTCTTCCATTCAGAGAGATGGACCCTCTGCCTTTTACCATACATGGTGCATCATTACCAAAAAAAACCACACCACCATCATACTCTTACAGAGATAAAAACTTACTCCAGTCACTAGTCATATGGTGAGAACAACCACTGTCAACAATCCACTCATTGGAATTATCAAAGCAGGAGACAAGAGCCTTCTTGTCTGACACATCTTCCTTGACTACTACAAACACAATATCTTCACTTTCTTCATCTTTTGCTTCCTCATCAGTGACACCTTCATCAACTACTACAAAATAGTTTCTCTAGTTTCCTCCTTTGAACTTCTTGAACCTCTCTGGTTTGTCCTTGCTATCACCATTAGGTCAGTTTACAACAATATGTCCTATCTGGTTACAAGAAAAGCATTTCAAAGGAAGCTTACCTCTATATTTACTAGTTCCCTTGGGAAGTCTCTTGGCAAGAAGAGCTTCAAATTCCATCAGGATCTCCTCATCATCCATTTCTCTACTTTGTCTTGGTTCACCACTGGTACTAGCTTCTTTGCCTTTTCTAGATGGTGTAGCAAATGCTTTGAAGGCTGATTTTGTCTTCTGAATACTTCCACCATAATTATTTAGCTCATAAGCTATTAACTTTGCAATGGTGGTGTCCAAGGATACCTTTGTCTTGACTACAAACCTTAACTCCTAAATAGCAGCAACCCTTATTGCATACACTGGTAATAAGGATCTCAAAACTTTGCTAACAATAGTAGAATCTTCCATTTTACCACCTGCACTCTTGATATCTCCAACAATAGTTTTGATTCTTATTCTATATTGTTGAATGGTCTCTCCTTCAACCATCCACATGTCTTCAAACTTTTCCCTATTGATTCCTTCCTTAGCTTGTTTCACATTCTCATCACCGCCATAGATATTCTCAAGGGCATCCCATACTTATTTGGGATTCTCTTTATCCTGAACATTAATAAACTCAATGTCAGATAAACTACTGATTAGGGCTTCCATGACTTGCTCATTCTCCTGAATCTCTCTCTTTTGATCATCGGTGATAGTACCAGTAGGGATAACACAACCATTCTCAACATAGCTCTAGTGTTGAGCACCCATGCTTTTGATGTATATCTTCATTCTGTCCTTCCATATTTTAAAGTTTTCTATGTTGAACTCTGGACCTTCCCTCTTCAGCATTAGAGTAGGATCTTTACCTCAAGTGGTTAAGCTTACAACACAAAGGACCTGGAAGATGCTTTGATACCAATTGATGAATCAATGATGAGTAGTTAGTACCAAACCAATACTGAGAGGGGGGGTGAATCAGTACTAACAAAAACACTTTTCCTTGAACCAGTTTGACTGAGAACACTACACTTAACTAACAAGTAATAACATTGGTCTAAACTAGATTACTATTGGTTAAACATAGTAAGAATGTAAAAGACATAAACCAGTAACTCTTAGCTTTCCACATAATCTAACATCTTATTTCCATTTCACCCATATGCATACACTAGTAATACATCAACAAAAATGTAAAGACTTACTGGTCAACATGCTTTACCACTTGATAGAGAATAACAAAGCATCACATGAAAAGCGTCACACATAACACACATATTTTTCATGTGGAAACCCAATTGGGAAAAACCATGGTGGGGAGAATACCCACAAGTTGTTCTTTGAACCCTTTTGAAGTTCGCTCTATTAGGAGCCTAGTCTGGTTAAAGACTTTACAATAGGTTCTATTAGGAACCGATCCTACAAGGGATCACCTGGTTAAAGGATGGCTAAAATACCTAGTTAAGGGTTAAACCCTGTTAACGGTTATTTTGTTAGAGGATTTTAAGAACTCAATGATTTTGAGTCACCCTGTTAAAGTATTTACAACAAGCAAGTTAAAACTACCCTGTTAAGGGATTTTCCAACTGTTGAAGTGGTTAGAGGTCAACAGGTATTACAATGATCTGGTAACAACACTTCAATGCCAATGCAGATCTATTTTAGTTCCTTCCTCCTACAATCACACTCTATAGGTATCTATTCTCTTATCTGGACTGGCAAGAATCACGTATCTCTACACTAGGATACACACACAACATTTGCCGACAACCTCAACATGAAAAACAATATCGACCTTATAGGAAAGATAGGTTGGTAGCATAAACCCTAAACCCTAAACATTTAGGTTAAGAAATTCCATCGGTTCAATCCTAACCATTGAACATATTACATTGATTAAAAAAGTCTTGAATAGATCTCAAGATGTTCTCCAATGTTCATTCTTCACCACTTCTTGGAGGCTGATAACCCATCATGTGTTCTCCACTATTTACATAGACTTTGCACATTCCTGAGCTAGATAGGATCAATGTCCTTCATGCAAGATCCTTCATGCACACAAGGATAACATGGCAACACAATCTATTCTTCATTACAATGCTAACTCATGACACGATGTCATCAGTTGAATCACATAGGCTTGGAATACTTCAATCGAAAACCCTGAAGCTAAGACTACCAACCGGTAGTCATATCATATGAAACCTTGATACAAAACATTCCATATACCGGTTCACATTCCAACATACCGGTTCACTTGGACAAACATACCACTTCACTTTTTCACATATATTGGTTCACAACATCCTACTGGTTCTCTTGCAAGCTACTTACTTCAATATACTAGTTCACTCTTCAGCATATTGACATCAATGACAACATACAATATCATCATGTCATCATACTTTGCATATATGCCAACACTCTAAAGATCAGAAAGGGATGTTGGATGATGAAAGTAATCATTCTTTGAAGCTATGAACTCTGCATTTTGATGCAACAAGATGTAAGTCAAGATCTAGATCTGGCATATGTTTGACATCATGAAGTGGGGATAGAATCTTAAAGATTTCTTCTTTCAATTTTCCATTCCAAATAATGAGGCTCAATATGAAGGTTTAGTCTAAGGATTAACCCTAGAAGAGCGTATGGGCAATAGGAAATTAAAGGTTTTGAGAGCTTCCAAAGTAGTAGTTAGGCTCGTTAGAGATACCTTCGTACCAAAGAATGTCCCCATGCACTCCTACAGACATAGAGTCTGGGATTTTATTGAGATATTACATGCTTTTAACATCCAAGGTATCCCTAGAAATCATAATATAATTGTAGATCTGTTGGAAACAATAGGATCTTATTTTGATCTTGTCTCTAAGCCGATAGGAAACAAACACTCTATCTAGGTGATTCTAAGGCAAGCTATCCAAAATAAGCATTAGAATTAATATGTTTTTGAATGTGATTCCTAGATTGCAATGTTCATTCAATAATCATGTGAATTTTCTAAACAGGTGCAGCCCAAAGTTCTAGAGGCATATGGCTCAGACCAAATTATCGAGCTAAAAAATAACAATCTTCTAAAGGCCCTAATCACTTAGGAGAATCTATTCGACTGTGATGATGCAAAAAATGATAAAAGGAGTTTTTTAGTACAGAAGGAAGTTATTACTGATCTTTTTTTTGGAGATGGCAAGAATTTGAAGGTTCTCAAGAATGTTCCCCAATGGGATAAGGATAGATTAATATGTTTTGGTGATAAGTACAAAGGTTTCATCACTTGGTCATATGATGATTTCAAAGGATATGAACCTAGAATTATTCAGCATAATATCGGGCTTGTAGAAGGAGCCAAACCTATCTGACAAAAGAAAAGGCTGGTGAATCTTAAAATTAATTGATTCTTGGATAGTATATCCATTTAAGCATAGTATTTGGGTTTCCATTTTAGTTTTTCTTTGCAAAAAGAATGGAGACATTTGCCTTTATGTGAAATTTTGAGACCTGAACAAAGCTTCCCTAAAATATCATTATCATATACCTTCTATGGAGTAAATTCTACAATCTATAGCTGAATCAAAAATGTTTTCTATGCTAAATGGCTATTCGGTTATGATTCTATCCAAGTTAAAGAAGAAGACCAGCACAAAATGATATTTATCATCAAGGGGAACAATTGCATATCCTAAAATGTCCTTTTGTCTCTCCAATGTAGGTGCCACTTTCTAATGGGAAATGGATATTTCTTTTAAGGAGTTGATAAATATAATTATCCTGATCTATTTAGATGATCTCACTATGTTCTCTGAATCGAAGGAGGATCATTTTGATCACCTTGAGTTAGTTTTCCAAAAATGCTTAGAATTTGGAGTCACTCTAAACCCAAAGAAGTGTATTTTTGGGGTTCCACGAGGAATATTTCTTTGACATGTAGTGTCTAAAGATGGGATCTCAACTAATCTTGATAGGGTGAAGGCTATTAAGGAGTTTCCCCACAAGTAAATAAGAAGGGAGTTAAATTCTTTCAAGAAAAGATCAATTTTGTGCATAGATTTATATCATATTTTGTTATTATGACCAAGTCAATTACACTCATGTTGAGAAAGGATCTACCTTTTAAGTGGTCTAGCCAAGTGTAGCGTCGTAAATTGTACGCACTTGCTAGGGTGGTACAATTTCACACCTAGTTTAGCACTTGCCTTGGCGCATTTTGCATTTTGCATTGCATTTCCCCTTTAGCACTTAATTAATTAAATTAATTAGGTCTAAGGTCCTATTTTATCATCTCCCATATCATAAAGTTGGGCACTTTCATTAAAGTGTGCCCCTTTCATTTTATTCTTCCAATACATCATTTAATCAAAAACCCTAATTAGGTCCTATTTTGAACTTGGGGGCTTGATTTTGGGGGTCAAAACATCTCGAAATCACCTGTAACTTCGGGATTCTCTCTAAAATCATCATATCTGATGGCCCTGAAAATTTGGTGAAAAGTTGTCGGGACCATGGCGCCCGTGCAACATGGTCCCAGACATTTTTCCCGAAATTTTGGGAGCATGATCCAATCATAAAATAAAGCTTAACCCCAAGAAATTGGTGGGATATTCAATCTCTAGGTCGGCCAAAAGTCGAAATTAAGACCTAGGGTTTCATACATAAAAGCTCTCTTTCCTCATTCGAAAGGATCCGATTTTTTGTTTCCAGGAACTTCATATGCAGCAAAAGAGCAGATCTTTGAAGACTTCAACAACATTCATATATCAAATTCATTCATCCACTTAGGGCTTGGAAGACATTGAAGAACAATAGGAGATTACCGACTGAAGATTGGCTTTTACTCCTCCCTTGAGGGTTGGGTATGATTTCATATTGTTTTCATGTCTTTACATAAGCTTTGATATATCATTTATTCATGCTTTAGATCACATTGCATCTTGATTTAGAGCATTTACATTATCATTTACAAGCAATTAGGGTTTACTTTCTAGGTTGCTCTAGTTTGCTTTCTTGCATTTTGGACCTTGCACACACACTAGGTCTACACACACAATACATTTTACAAAACAACTTGGCTATTCGTGGAGGTGGAAATCACCGAAGCGAGGGTTTGACTAAGGCAAAACCCTATATAGCCGCCCCTCCCCCTTTTCAGATATTATTGCAGGTTTCAGGATTCGGACAACGCCGCGGGACACAGATCCGGTGAGAGAAGGCTGAGGCAGAACCCTGTGTGAAATTGCAGCTCTGAAGACTAGGACAGGGGCGCTGGGCGCCCTGGTCCCTGGGACAGAGGCACTGGGCACCCTGGTCCTCCGGACAGACAGCTTTCCGACGACTTTCCGACAGTGTTTCAGGGTGCAGAATAGTGGTTTCCGGTGCAGTTTTCAGGATAGTGGCGCCCACGCCCCCGTCCCGAACATCTTCAGTCCGATTTCGACTCTGGGTACATATCTGCATTCTTATTTTATCCTTACCCTTACAGCTGTTCATTGTTTAATCTCAATTCTGCAATCTTGTTATTAGTTCATACTTGCATTTTGAGATTAGGGTTTGAACTTGCATTACTTGATCTTACAATTTCAACAAGGGAATAGAAATCCTAATAGATATCCCGTGGCTCTCTCTTTCACCAAAAGAAGTAGCCAATTGGGCGATATCTCTAGGCTCTTTCGTATTCCGTAATGTATGTCGAAAGGTAGGATTAGGGCATGATTAACCTAGTCTCGCTTTTTTCCCCTACAGATTTTGGTGAACCCGACGTGAATCTATCATTGCTTCCTCTTGCATTGCATTTGTTAGATCTAGATCTAGATTTAGTGTGTTTTCATTTCATTTTCATTAAAAAGAAAAAAAAAAAAAAAGTGTGTTTCTTTGCATTGTGTGTTTAAATTTTATGCAATTTCAAAATGTTAGATTTTTATTTGCAAGATGATCATATTTGTGATGATTATGAGTTAGATGAAGCTTTAGATGAATTTTTGAAACCTAAATATACCAAACCTTCATTTTACCAAAAACTCATAAACCTTGTTACTATGCCATTTAGATGTGATGAGAAAGATAAGTCAAATGGTTCCTCTCAAGGGTACATTCCTATCAACTCTTCCACTGAATCTAGTAACATGGTTGTGTTCAATAATCCCCTCTATGAGGAAATATCTCCTTTTGAATCAAAAGATAAACCTTTTAATATATATGATCATGCTTTGTGGGATGATGCCCTTGATGCCTTTGTGTCTCCTAAAAAATGCTCCCTTCATGAGGATCCTTGTGTGCAAGAAGATGACATTATCCCTACATTTCCTAGTGATGGCCTTTCCTTTTCCAACAAAATTCCCACGAGAGATGATGAATTAATGATAAATGCTTACCCTTCTCCTAAAGTTTTTCTTACCCATAAGCATCCCTTAGAGAAAGAAGATGAAATAATAAGCAATTTCCTTAATTCTCTCTCCCCTAAAGATCATATTGAACATATTTTGAGGAAAGAGGATGAGTTTAACACATTTATTGATGCTTTCCCTCCTAAGGATGAAGAATTAATAAACAATGTTATCTCCTCTCCCGAAATTGACAATACTTTAAACATTCCTTTCAACAACCTCACTATTTGGGATGAACCATTAGAAGAAGGTATAGATTATTCTCTACCCCTAGCCAAAGGGGATGAAATCAAGATTGGAAACTCCCTTGATAGTTTCTCCCCTTCCTTGAATCTCAATTATTCTCCCTCTAAAAATAAAGCATCTCCCTCTCCTCAACTTGGTTCTACTCATAAGGAAACCCTAGTTCAAAGCAAGATGGTTAACATTTCTTTCAAAGATCTCCCTCTCAAAAGTGAGACTTTAGAGAGTAGTGTTGATCCTTCTCCTAGAGAGTTTATTCCCCATGTAGATCCTTTAATGATAGAGGATGATATGACCTTTCCTCTTCCTACTAGAACATCAATGCTTACCCCTTGTCTCTCTCCTAAAATTGATTTAATCCGTGATAAGATTTTAGTGCAAGAGAAGACTATCAATAATTCTTCCAACACTTTTGTTCATTCCTCTAAACCATCCTCAATCAATTTGATTTATGTGAATGAGACACCTAACAAACCTCTCTTCACTGTCCAAGGTGCTTGTCCTTCTCAAAATTCTCAACCTTTAAATAAGCCTATCTTAGTGGTTCAAGGTGGTTATGCTAATGATTCTTTTTGCACTCCTAAGAAACCCTTTATTACTGTGCAAGGAGGTTATTCTTCAAAGAGCCCTTATGAGTATGCTAAGCAACTAACTAGAGAGAGTTATCATGCGGTTGCTCATACCTATAACACAAGAAACAATAGGCAACCTAGTCCTCCTCTAGTTATCCCCACTTCACTTCCTCCTTCCCAACCTATTCTTCCTCAAGTGCCTCGTATTTCACAAATGCTTAGTAAGGACTATGATCTCATAGAACAACTTAAAGCTACCCCTGCTAAGATATCCCTTTGGGATTTGATCCAAACTTCTTCTACTCATCATGGAATGTTACAAGATGCCTTGAAAGATTTGAATGTTCCTCCACCTAATACATCTAGTAATATAGTGTCTTTGGTTAACTCTGTGATGAATCCTAAAGCTCAAATTGTGTTTACCCAAGATGAGTTGCCTACTAGTGAAATTCAACAACAATATGATCCCTTGATGATTGTGGTTATCATAAATGACACTGCTATAAGACGAACACTAGTAGATAATGGCTCTGGCCTTAATGTGTGTAGCATTAATCTATTGCATAAGATGAATGTGGATACATCCCTTATTGAGCCTGACTCTCATCCCATTCGAGGCTTTGATAATGTGGCTAAGTCTTCATTAGGTATTATCACCTTACCCGTCACAGTGGGACCTGTTACTTTGCCTACTCCTATCCATGTTATGTCTGGAAATCTAACATACAACTTGTTATTAGGGAGACCCTGGATTCACAGTATGCAAGCTGTCCCCTCTACATTGCATAGACAAGTTAAATTTATTTATAACAATAAGACATATACCTTGATAGGTGATACTAAACTTCAGGCTTGTTTGCAAACATCTACTTCCAAAGGGAGTTCTTCTAAGCCTTCCTCTTCTAGTGATGACTCGTTAAACAAGATACCTATGGATGAATCATCACCCTCTGATAATCAAAATTCTTTGGATGAGCCTAAAGCTCCTGAAGAAGATCCTTCTGGACTTGAGTCTACACATGAAAAGGTTTTTGATCCTGAGAAGGTTCTCATGGAAGATGATTGGGGATCTCTTGATTTTAATCCCACCTTTGTAGGCGAATATAGGGTTCCTCTTAGAGATCTTAAAGGTAAAAAGAAGGAAGAAACTAGAGATCAATCAGTCTTACTTGAATCTATGAGCAATAATTTTGTGGCCGCTTCTCAAACTTCTTCTCCTCACACCTCTAATTATGAAGAGTTTGATTCTTTGTCTTATGAAAAACCACCTTCTCTTCCTGAAATGGCTGATCGTTATGGTCGTGGTTTTTGCATTTTTGCTAAGCATGGGTATCATGGAAATGGTTGTGGCGCTCATGAACAAGGGATAAAAGTTCCTCTAGAGACTAATTTTCACAATTATGCCTTTGGACTTGGCTATAATCCCTGCAAACGCACTAAAGCATCTAAAAGACCATCTCTCAATGTGAATGCTATATTTAGTAGTGATGATGATCTCACTTCAACTAAATCATCTTCTACTTCTATCAACTCTCATTCCCCTCATAAGGAAATCTTGGCAATGAACAAATCTCTTTATGAATCCCCTCAAATTTCTAAATCCACTTATGAATCTTTATCTCCTATTCATCATAAAGTCCTTTCCTCCAGGGATAAGGCTCTAATAAATTACACTTATCCCTCTTCTAAGAGTTCTTGTGACTTTTCTTCTTCAATTTTATACATGTTTTTGATCTCACTTATAGTTGAGCATTTAGCATGTCATATTCAAATACCTCATTCAATCTATCATGTCTTTAAATAACATTAATGGCTATTATGTTGCTCATCATTATGTGACATTGGTAGCTCATTTACTGGGGGCTCATTGTCATTCATGATGGTACAATGTCAAGTGCAATCATATTTTTTTGAAGCAACATAATAGCCTAATTTTCTTGTTCCTATGGGGACAAGAGTGATTTCATATATCTCTTCTTTTGCTTATGTCCAAATCTCTCCCTAGAAGATTGTGTAAGTCCTTCTCATTGAGGCAATGATCTTTCCTTATTTTTATCTAAGGATCCACTTTTTTCCTATTTCGTGGATGGTGTGAACTTTATTACTTGATGTTATTCCTTGTAGGCATTTGTTGTTTGTTCAAGGATTCTCTCTTACAAGAGGTGTAAGTCCTTGACTACAACCTCTTTTGCACTTGGTAAAATACATCTATAATGAATTCACTCTCCTAATTGCGTTAAAAGGAGCGTCATCCTTCATTAAGAATCACTTTCACCTTGCAAAAGAAGGAAGTATTGCATTCTTATTCTCTTCTTTGTCTTATTCTAGAAGATGTTATATTTGTCTAACTCATGGATCACCAATGTGTGTATTCATGCCTTTTTTTCCTTTCTTTTTCTTCTCTTTGCATTTTGTTTCCATGTACATCCTTCATCTTGTGTTAGAGAACTCTCAAATCCTCACACTCTTTGTCGTGTTGGAATTGAGATTTAGTCCTCTTTCTTACCAAATGATTCTCCATTAGTTTTTGATCTCATATCAAATCTTTTTGTGAGCATTTGTCATCAATATTCTTTAACAATTCAAAGAGGTAAACATGATACCCTGTTTCAACTCACTAAAATTAGCAAGCCGAAACAGGGGGGGGCATATAGCTACCCTCGAATTTTCATCACCTTCCCTAGTAAGCATTAGGTGATTTTGTGATCTAACGTGTGTTTTGTAGGGTGTGGTTGCTAACTGTGTACTACAGATACCGCTGGGGGCTTTGTTCGACAGACTTCTAGATATATCCTTTTTCAAATAATGTTTACTTTTCTGTACTTTAGCTTTCATATGCACATAGTGTTCATATGACCGCTAAAGTGGGGGCTAAATGTAGCGTCATAAATTGTACGCACTTGCTAGGGTGGTACAATTTCACACCTAGTTTAGCACCCGCCTTGGCGCATTTTGCATTTTGCATTGCATCTCCCCTTTAGCACTTAATTAATTAAATTAATTAGGTCTAAGGTCCTATTTTATCATCTCCCATATCATAAAGTTGGGCACTTTCATTAAAGTGTGCCCCTTTCATTTTATTCTTCCAATACATCATTTAATCAAAAACCCTAATTAGGTCCTATTTTGAACTTGGGGGCTTGATTTTGGGGGTCAAAACATCTCGAAATCACCTGTAACTTCGGGATTCTCTCTAAAATCATCATATCTGACGGCCCTGAAAATTTGGTGAAAAGTTGTCGGGACCATGGCGCCCGTGCAACATGGTCCCAGACATTTTTCCCGAAATTTTGGGAGCACGATCCAATCATAAAATAAAGCTTAACCCCAAGAAATTGGCGGGATATTCAATCTCTAGGTTGGCCAAAAGTCGAAATTAAGACCTAGGGTTTCATACATAAAAGCTCTCTTTCCTCATTGGAAAGGATCCGATTTTTTGTTTCCAGGAACTTCATATGCAGCAAAAGAGTAGATCTTTGAAGACTTCAACAACATTCATATATCAAATTCATTCATCCACTTAGGGCTTGGAAGACATTGAAGAACAATAGGAGATTACCGACTGAAGATTGGCTTGTACTCCTCCCTTGAGGGTTGGGTATGATTTCATATTGTTTTCATGTCTTTACATAAGCTTTGATATATCATTTATTCATGCTTTAGATCACATTGCATCTTGATTTAGAGCATTTACATTATCATTTACAAGCAATTAGGGTTTACTTTCTAGGTTGCTCTAGTTTGCTTTCTTGCATTTTGGACCTTGCACACACACTAGGTCTGCACACACAATACATTTTACAAAACAACTTGGCTATTCGTGGAGGTGGAAATCACCGAAGCGAGGGTTTGACTAAGGCAAAACCCTATATAGCCGCCCCTCCCCCTTTTCAGATATTATTGCAGGTTTCGGGATTCGGACGACGCTGCGGGACACAGATCCGGTGAGAGAAGGCTGAGGCAGAACCCTATGTGAAATTGCAGCTCAGAAGACCAGGATAGGGGCGCTGGGCGCCCTGGTCCTACCAGGACAGGGGTGCTGGGCGCCCTGGTCCCTGGGACAGAGGCGCTGGGCACCCTGGTCCTCCGGACAGACAGCTTTCCGACGACTTTCCGATTGTGTTTCAGGGTGCAGAACAGTGGTTTCCGGTGCAGTTTTCAGGACAGTGGCACCCACGCCCCTGTCCTGAACATCTTCAGTCCGATTTCGACTCTGGGTACATATCTGCATTCTTATTTTATCCTTACACTTACAGTTGTTCATTGTTTAATCTCAATTCTGCAATCTTGTTATTAGTTCATACTTGTATTTTGAGATTAGGGTTTGAACTTGCATTACTTGATCTTACAATTTCAACAAGGGAATAGAAATCCTAATAGATATCCCGTGGCTCTCTCTTTCACCAAAAGAAGTAGCCAATTGGGCGATATCTCTAGGCTCTTTCGTATTCCGTAATGTGTGTCGAAAGGTAGGATTAGGGCATGATTAACCTAGTCTCGCTTTTTTCCCCTACACACCAAGCAAGGGAAGCCTTTGAGAGGGTTATGGAAAGATCTATTTCCTCTGCCCCAGTACTAGTTAATCTAGACCTTTCAAAGGACTTCATCATGTATGTCTACAATAGTGAATAGAAAATAGCCATGGTGCTCACCTAGAAGGATGATAGAGGAAAAAGTGAACATCATACGACTTTTCATTCCAAGACATTAAAGAATTATGAGGTTAAATATAACTTTGTTGAAAGGAATACTTTAGTCATTATTTAACGACTTTAATTTTTTTTTACATTTGACTACTTGCAACAAAAGAATGGTTTACATAGAACATTCTACTGTGCATGAATACATTATGGAAGGAGAAATTACTAAAAATGGGCTAATTGGACTACCAAAATTCTAGAGTATGAAAAATTGAGGTCTGACCAACCAAAGTCATTTGTGGGAAAGGGCTATGTGAGTATTTAGCACAAGAACCCAAGGTTGTAGTTGAAGAAGATTAGTCTAAAATGGTCCTAGTTGATCAATCACAATCTGAAGGATTCTAGGTGGCTAATAGATTTAACTGTATACAGATGGGTAAGTATCCAATATACCTTCCCTCCCACAAGAAAAATTTCTATATATTTTATAATATTGGCAATGTGCTCACTGAGGGAGTGATTATCAAAAAAAAATTAATGGAGTTATTTTATGGTGTGTGAATGGTGAGAAAGAAACAAATATTATTAGTGAATGCCACAATGGCCCTGTGGAGGATTTTTTTAACAAAAACTACTACAATTAAAATTATGCATGTTGGCTATTTTTGCCTAACATGTTCGGTGATGCACATTTACTAGTTAGATCCTATAAGGAGTTTTAGTTCTTTGTAGGAAAATGAAAGAATGCGGTCATGCTCCTGAAACCAATAGTGGTTGATGAGCCATTCACACAGTGGAGTCTGGACTTCATTGGTATAATCAACCCAATTTCAAGTGTCAAACAAAAATGGAAACCCATGACAATAGATTATTTTACTAGATGGATAGAAGCAATTCCCCTAAAGAATGCAACATAAGCAAGACTTATAAATTTCTTGGAGAAGTTACTTACGAGATTTGGCCCACCAAAAACCATTATCTCAGATCATGGAATGTTTTTCAAGACTTGTTTGAACTACTATCGACAAGGAAACAATCTTGTAGAGTTATAAAAAGAAAACTTGATCAAACTTATCAAAAGGATAGGGGTTGAACATAAAAGAGAAGGGCATAAACATCTTAAAACAATGCTTTGGGCAGATAGGGTTACACCAAAGCAAGTATTAAATATTTTACCATATGAGCTCATTTATGGTAAAGAAGTCCTGCTACTCATCTCCATAAAAATTTCTTCAATGCAGCTATTAAAGTCCCTTCAAGTTGAAGAACATGGAGCTATAGAGGTTCGATTAGTAGAGTTACCTCAAGTAAAACAATCAAGAAAAAGTGTACAGTGCAATGAGCAATCACCAACAAATTGTTAAGAATTAGTTTGACAAGAAAAGTGTTGACCTTGATTTCAAACAAAGAGATTTGATGTTGAGATACAATGAGTATTCTGGTAAACATAGGCAACAAGATAAATTTGACACCCTTTGGGAGGGTCCATTTCATATTGTAAGTTATAAACAAAATAAATCCTTTGAATTAGAAAATTTTGAGGGTCAACCATTAGGGATTCCCATCAATGGAGTGAACCTCAACCATTTTTATTAGTATCTCCTTATTTGCTTAGTTGCTATAAATATTTTAAATATGATTTTTTGTATTAAGTGGAATTTTTTGAAAGTTTGAGCAAGTAGAATGCAAAATGGAAAATAAACAATACAATGCAATAGACAAGATCATAAAGAGCAAGATGAAAGATCAAATATTCATTATATTGTCTACTATTTACAATATATCGATCACAATGGCTCTTTGGCCTATGTAGGCGAGTAGCAAAAAGTAGTTAAGAGGAGGTAGTTCATTCTTCTTCTTCTTCTTCTTTATATGAGGATGAAGGAGATGGAAGTGCACCTCGAGACATGAGCCATGAGGTCTCAGAAGTTGTTGTACCTTGAGCCATGAGCCATGAGGTCTCAAAAGTTGTTGTACCATTCCACATCATAGATTGGCACAATGTTCATGATTCTCATAAGAAAGTGTCTTGCACTGACCGACTTCAGTCGATGACGCTCTACAATGATTGTGTAGAAACCATTGAGAAATGGAAGCCAAGCGACCACCATGCCATGGTCATTATAGCACTGAAGGTCAAAGACAATTAGTATGCCTAGACCTATCACGTCCATATGAACAACTTCTACGAGCCCACCCAGAGAGTTCTTTGAAAAACATTCTTCAGTAAGCTGAACAATTTGAGCCTTTGGGCTCACCGAGATCCAACAAAGAGGCCACAAACTAGGAGACAATGTTCGTATTCACCTTATATCTATCCACCCTAGTGATGAAATCTTCTCCCAAAACCCATTTAATGCATATAATTGCAAGTGTATGCTTTATTTTGGTCATGTGCAAAAGGCGATTGTCAGTGATTTCCCTTAGAAAAACCAACTATTGCTTCTTGCTCACTAGCCTAATCGAAGTATACATGATCATTGCCTCTAGTAGAAAACTCATGGAGTATGAGTTGGGCAATTGTAACCTCTGGTTAATTTATAGAACAATCTCAAATGTCCAGGTGGAAATAGGACATGATTGTTAGTAGCAATCAAGAAGGAAGACTAAGAGGTGGGGGTGAATCAGTCTTGATTGGATACCAAAAATTAAACTTTGAAACATAAAATGATAAACTGCAACAATAAATAGATAAGAAAATTAATAGTGCAATGCACAACACCAAGATTTTTGACATGGAAAACCTCGTTAAGGGAAAAACCATAGTGGGAACCTACCCACAATAAGATGATACTCTACAGTAGTATGTGGAAACAATACAATGGATAATGTACATGCATTTAGGCACACTACCTAGAGCTTAATGCTTAAAAGATATTTCCTTGGAAGGCTACAATCCTCAGGGAAGTCTCATTGACTTACAATATGATTTGGACTACAATCCGGAAGAAAAGAACTGCAGTGATAGCATCTACAAATGCTTGATGACAGTTCCCATTAAGCACAATTGTCTACCCTACAACACCAATCTCGCCTCAATAGTTCATTGAATGATAAATTTTTTGTTCTCACATTCACCTATCTTTGATAATGTAGACATAATACCAACACCAAAACTAAGTGAATAACTCACTTATATATACAATTCATCAACCTTGATAACAAGGTTAGCTAAACCCTCAAACCTCAAGTCACAAAATTACATTACATGATACAAAGATTGAACACTAGACCAATATAATGATTTACATTACATAGCATGGACCTAATTCAAATTCCCAAACAATCAGATCCACCAGAAATCATGCCAAGATCAACCGCAACACGCTACACCATCAGAAATACCGCATAACACAAAAATCAATACCGTTTCATGAAAACCTTGAAAAACTCACACAACAATCAATGTGGCTTGCCAAAACAAATAGGACACAACTAGGAAACATGAACAATCATATTAGAATCATCACCAATAGTTGCACCTATTGGAAATTCGGAGGAATTGATTATGTTTTGCATTGATGTTTATCATTAATGTCAACACTAGTTGTTTTGTTGTCTATCGGGTTCCGATAGAGTGGTTGGACTTTGATGATGATTAGGAGATTCATCTCTGGTATTCTTAGATATATTTTGGTTGTTGGAATTGGTTTCAATTGGCTATTTATGTGTTCCTAATGCATATTGCATTCATTTGGTTCAGGATTTAATGATTTGGTAGCTATCTTTTATTCTAGAAAGCCTTTTGGTTACTGGTAAGGGTTTTACCGACAGAGCTTTGTTGAAGATATTTTGCTGAATCCAATAAGTGGCATTCATGTGGCTTATAGAAGGTTTTTAGGATACTGATAGCTATCATGTTCATGTTCTAGTTGATTAGAGGTGTTTCATTTGTCTTATATGACATATTATAAGGTTCAGTTCTATTTTGTTAGGTTATGGACAGGTTTATGTAATGTGTTGGTTGATGCTCCCGGCACATTACCAGTTGGTTTTATTGATTCATTTATGTTGTTTTGGTCTTAGGCAGACTTCATTTATCATTGGTTTGAGGGATTATGCAACAAATTTATTGTATTATCTTTTAGGTTGCCAACCTAATTGTTTAGGTCCCAGGTTGGTATATATATGATGTAAGATCTCTTTGTAGATCAAGGTAATAAGAGGTTATGCGATTAACTGACAAATCATATACAAAGGTTATATGGGATAATTTGTGGACTCTGAATGAAGGTGAACCTACTACTAAAATTTCTAAGCTTGATGGTTACCGGGTGAGGTATGAGAACCTAAAAAATGGAGGAAGATAAAAGGATTACTTCTTTTATGGAAAGAGTTATTGAAATTGTTATGGGAATTTAGTGTTGTGGTGGATCTATGAGAAAAGATGAGATTGTTTCTAAAGGATTGAGAGCTTTTCCACCAACCTATAAGATGAAGGCTACTACAATTGATAAGCTGAGAACAATGTTTAACACTTATGTTAATAGGGATATTTTGGTTGGAAAGTTATCTGCTTTTGATCTTGAAGAATTTGGTCCTCAAGGAGCTGCAAAGATTGAATCTTCTTTTCATACATATACATCATCAACCGGTACAAGTGATTGGAAATCTTTATATGCAAAGGAACTAGAAGAAATGAAGAAAGAAGATGAAGAGTTTAAGCAACTTGAAGCCGCATTTTCTAGAAGAGTACCTAAAGGTCTGACAGGAAGTAAGTATGATTAAAAATCACCTTTTAAATGTTTTTCATGTAAAAAGATAGGTCATTTTGCATCTACATGTCTTGAGAGGAATTCAAAATTTGGAGAAAATGCTATAATATCTTTTAAGCCTAACCATGATTATCAGAAAAAGCATAAGTATAGGAGAAACAAAGAAAAATCATGCTACTATGTGGATAAGGAAGGTGTGACTTATTTTGATGATGACCTGGCATAAGATTCATCTAGTGGATCCGATAGTGGAAAGGAATGGGTATTTTTGGCTATCAAGGAAGATGCTCTGAAATCTGTCATTCAAAATGAGGAAAAGGACCTTGTTGCTAAAGTTGAAGACAAGGATGAATGGGTGATAGATAGTGGATATTCACATCATATAACTGGAGATAAAAGAAAGTTTCTATCTTTGCAAGAATTTGATGATGGTCTAGTTAGATTTGGAGATGACAAAGCATGCATGATTAGAGGAAGAGGAACTATATCATTAGATGGTAAGCATAACACTGATAATGTTTATTATGTTGAGGTTTAAGGCATAATCTTTTGAGTGTAGGAAATTTGGTAGATAAGGGATTGCAATTACAATTCAAAGATGGAAAATGCAAAATCATCAATAGATCTAGATTGGAGATTGCAACTGATACTCAGACTAAAGGCAACATCTTTCATTTGAACTCCGGTGAGAAGACATGTTTGATTGCAAAGGTCGATGATAGTTGGATATGGCATAAAAGTTTTTGTCATGTGAATTTTGATTGCATTGTAAAGATTAGTTCAACTAAGGCTGTTAGAGATATACTTAAGATTGTGAACCCCTATAATCTGGTATGCAAGGAATGTCAAATGTGAAAGGAAGTTAGAACTTCTTTTAAGATTATATAAGAAAAATCTAATGATGTTCTTGATCTTATTCATACTAACTTCTGTGGTCCTATTAGAATAAAAATATTTTAGGGTGATAGATATTTTATGCTAATCATTGATGACTATTCTAGAATGATGTGGGTTACTTTTCTAGGGGAGAAATCTGAAGCCTTTGAAAAGTTCAAGATCTTTAAAGCTAAAGTTGAGATAGAGACATGGCTGAAGATTAAATGCTTAAGGTTTGATCAGGGTGGTGAATTCACATTCGGTGAGTTTAACAGTTATGTGAGAAGCATGGGATAAGGAGACAGTTGTCTGCATCACGAACACCTCAACAAAATGGTGTTGTGGAAAGAAAGAACAAAACTATCCTAGATGCAACTAGAACTATAATGATGGAAGATAATCTGCCTCACATCTATTGGAGAGAAGTTGTAAGAACGATGATATACACATTCAATAGGGTTCACATCAAAGGAGACACCAGCAAGACACATTATGAGTTATAGTTTGGTCACACGCCTATAGTTAAGTATTTCAGAATCTTTGGTAGTAAATGTTATCTTAAAAGAGATGATTCCATTGGAAAGTTTCCTTCTAGATGTGATGAAGGGATATTTCTTGGTTATTCTAATAAAAGGAAAGCATATAGATGTTATAACAAAATATTGCAAAGAATTACAGAGACTGCTAATGTCAAGGTGGATGAGTAGTACAAAGTTCAAATCAAAACTTATGAGAGAGAACCGGAAGTGGATATGATCATAACAAAACTGATAGCACCTGTACTGGAATAGAATATTGAAGCAATTGTTGGTTCCCAAAAATGGGTTTACATTGCAAGAGGTAGAAAACAAGTAGATTCTTCAAATATCTATGGACAGGCCAACTGCAACTATTAAAATCCTCAAGAACTTGGACCAACTAACAAGGATTGTGCCAATCCTTCTACGCTTTGGGCTCTGTAAAACCCGAGAGGGTGATCCCTTTAGTGAATTTTATGATCTCTACACCACACTCAAAATATTCACTAAAACAAGGCAGATGATGTCATACATGGGCTAAACGGTCAGGAGAATGTTGAACGATGGCAAGTCCTCCAGTGTTCCTCAACCTAATCAGAGCATGAGATGGGTAGGAGAAACAATAACATACATGCAATGAAAGGTATTATGATAATCAACAAATTATAGTGATTTGTCAGTAAATTTGAACACAAGACCGATATTTGACATCAGTTACACACTATGTTCAGTTCCTGACTCCATTGGGTCCCTAGAGATACAGCGGATAAAATGAAAATGTGGCAAAATTTTATCTAATAGTATAAGATTTAAGATAATATTGCCTTACAATATATCTCATTTGCAATCCCAACCTAAACTACTTATCTAAATCCCTGCATAAGCCCTATCACTCTGTAATCCCACTAAAGCATTTGATCGACCCCTAAGGTAAAAGCATGAAATGAAAAAATTACATACATCATAACAATGCAACAAATGAAAAAAACCCTTGATTCTATTCATTTGAAAGATGATAGAATTATGCACTAGAGAGAAATAGATCAAAAATTTATTTTTATTGAATATAATTACTACTTTTGTCACAAAATGAATTTACATATAACTCCTTCAAGAACTAGCATAAAGCTTGACACTATATGCTTTTCATTTTCTCTATAAATGACTTTACAACTTGCTCACTTCACCTAGACTCACTATTGGAACCAAACAAGGAAACCCAAAGGAAGTAGAAATTTTGAACCCTCAAGAGACTCCCCAAATTGGAACTCGTCTAGTAGGCTTGATTTACCTTATTATAAAAGAAAAGGGAGAAACAATCTTCAAGAAAAGAGACACATTGCAACAATGGATTTATTCTTAGCAATTAGGCCTAAAGGCCATATGCGATTCTATTACAAAAATATTATATATCCATGTGCTGGCACTCATGAATCAAAATTTTCAACTGAAAATTGGTAGAAGCAAAACTACTTGAGCCATGCTATTATCACCCTGATGCCTTCATATGAAGTGTGAGATGTTACGTTCTATCCAACAAAGTGTTTCCCTTCTCGGAAGGGATACTGGGTCCCGGCAAGAAAAGTCACCTCTAAACTAGAAGAGGAGCTCAAGCCTTCATGCCCAGGATTAGAGAAAGTGGAAGGATGAGCCTAAGGGGAAACATAATATGTTGGGTAGGGGTTGCAACTTCCATGTGTTGGCAATTGACACTCATTTGATTGGTTTCATATGTTGTCATTGATGGCAACATTAACAACTTCATTCTTTGGTTTGGTACTTCACCGACATCTGTAGATATCTTCACCAGTAGGAAGGACTCTATGGGTAGTGGCATTGAAGGCCAACATCATTGGAAGATTTGGCAATCAAGAATTAATTTTTTCATTTATGTATATATGTAATGAGCCAACATGTATAATCAATTTTATAATATTTATGTAAGCCAATATGAGTCATGAAGGATAGTAAGGGTATATAGGCTAGTTGATAATATCATTTTTGATATAGGAGTATGTGGTGTTGTTAGTAATGTGAAGATGATGTGTATGAGGTCATTTATGTATGATATCAATATTGTGTAATGATTTATATATGATTTTGGATGCAAAGGTTATTCTGGTAATGGTTTAAGGTTATAGAATCAGAACAATCAGAGCTTGAACTAGAACTCAATCGGGCATAGCAGATGCATTAAATGAGTTTAGTCTTATGTTTTCTTATTGAAAGTGACTGTAGTCAATGAGACTCCTTTGTGTTGAGTAGTGTGCTCTAGGTGATAAGCCTTCCTGCATGTGTAGGCCCCCATATTATGTAATATCTTTTCATGTGGCCAGTGGATTGATATTGTGGGTCACAAATCTCACTATGGATTTTTCTCTTTGAGGTTTTCCACTTATAAATTATCTATGTTATGGTATTCATTTGTGTGATTGGTTCATTGATTTCTTTACTTCTTTCTATTCTATATGTACCAGTTTACCAGCTGGTGAATGCATGTTATAATAAGGTTAAAATTGAATATTTTGGTAGAACATGGATTCAACCCCCCTCTCAATTTTCTTGGATTCAAAAAATTGGTATCAGAGCCTTGTGCCTCAAAGGAAGTCTAACAGCTTGAGGAAGATCCTAAATCCAAAATCCATGGATATGAGTATGGAGAAGCAACTTGAGGTAGCACTTGAAGATTATGATGCTGAAAGGATGAAGAACTTTAAGTTACAAGAGGAATTAAATTCTGCAAAGGAATTCATTCTTATCCTATGGGAGAGGCTGTCATTTGTTCAAGCTAGGAGGAAGAAACTTCTACAAAATTAGGATAATGAAGAGAAAGATACCCTTAATAAAAAATGTTAGAAGCTGAGTCAAGACAATATGGTCACAAGGAATGAAATGTAAGCCCTAACTATGAGGATGCCAAAGGAGATTGAAGACCAGAAGATGAATGAAGAAAACCTTGGGAGATCTCTGAAAGACAGATCTAAAGAATGCATCTGGTTGGCTCATGAAAATGATATGTTGAGAATAGAATTAGTGCAATCCCAAAGCAATGAACAAGAACTTGAAAGAGAGATGATAATCCTGAGAGATGATCTAGCTATTGCAAGTGAGTACAAGGACAAATTCAAGGTTAGTTCAACACATCTTGATAAATTATTGAAAAGCCAAAGACATAATGGAAATTCCAATGGACTTGGATTTGAACAAGGTCAAAGCTCTAGTACTGCAAATGAAGAACAGAATCGAAAGACACCGTTAAGACAACTCAATGCTTACAAATTCAATGGTAGATTCTTTGTTTCTAATAAATTTGGTCACATGGCTAGGCAATGTAGAAATAGAGCAAATCATAGCTATAAATCTACTCCCGGTCAATGTTCTAAATGTAGTAAGTATGGTCATAATACAAAATCTTGTAGAATGAATGTAAAATGTCATGCATGTGGAAAATTTGGACATATGGCTATTCAGTGCAGGTTAATCAATTATACCAGTTATAGAAAAGAAATTAAAAAGGACAACATTACATATTATGCATGCAATAAGATTGGACACAGCAAAGTTTTATAGAAGCAAAAATCCATCGGTTAACAATGATAGATCGAATGACAAAAGGAACGAAAAGATCAATGAAATCCAGAAAGATCATACCAAGAAATGGGTCACGAGTTCAAATGATCAATCAACAGATGAAAGTGCTATAGTTTACTCAACCGATAGAGGAGATTTTTGTTGCACTGACAGGAAGCATATCCGGTAATTGAGCCAGATGCCTTAGGGGTAGGCAAATTTCATGAAAAATATTGCATAAGTCTCCGGAAGGAGATCTAGAAGATGTTCCAGACATTGGAAAAGGTCTATCTGGTATGGAGATGTTTGATCGAGATCCGATATGTTCCATCGAAAGTCATTCATATCAATGGTGGGTTAGGGTTTTTTGAAGGTTAAAAGGTTGAATCCACTTCATTTTGATCATCTTTATTTCAAAGTGATTAAGAGCGATATAGAGCGAGTCTAAGGCAATTCAGTGCAATCAGAAATCTTTATCAGTGATTCCACTAGCACTTGGACGAATTCTCTAGGGTTATTCACCTGCAACCATTTCTCAGGTATTTATCACAATCATCTTTCATCATGGAAGCTGGATCATCCACTACACCTACTTTCATTGTAAATCCAACTGTTGTCGAGATTAAGGATCATCCTAGGCCAATTTTCAAGCAATTCTCACATATTGGCATGTTGGATGATTTGGTTGGTGCATTTTTGCATGTTCGGGAAGGACTTGTTTATGTGGAAAACATAAGAGCACATATTCACTTCCTCATTGAGGATCTAGGTACCAGTGACATGAAGAACATGTACATGAATGAGTTGATGGATGACTATGGAAAGATCAAGCTCGAGTATAAGCATATTGAGGATCTAGGGTTTACTGGAATTCTTGATATCCCTGAATTTGAAAATGAGATCATCTGATATTTACTAAGAAGATTTCATGGAGAGTTCATTTGGTTGGACAAGCCATATAAGATCACGAAGGAGGCCATTAGGGCCGTCACAGGTTTTTCACAGATTGGTCAGCATCTAAAGAAAAATATTTCAAATGATCAAGTTAACAAACTCGCCAGTGCAACTTCAGACTGATGTTCGATGAGGGTCAGCACCATCACTGATCAAGACATCATATTTGATAAAAAATTGAAGCAATCTATTGCTAGTTTGGGTAGCCTATGAGATGATAAGGTTTGGGGTTACTTCAAGGAAAACAAAAAGCAATTAAATCTAGAGAGAGGGTTCCTAAGCACATTGTTGAGAAATACTCAACTGAGATCTACTTTATGGTTAAAAGGGATGAAACCTTAATGGAAGCAGTTAAACCCCAGAAGGTATGGATAGAGGAGATGGGATATGAGTTTGATGCTGAGATTATGAATGCTTATGCTAAAATGTTGATGGATACTCCTATTGATGAGGCTTAAAAGTATTTTGGTGTTGCAAAGAAAAAGAAGCAAGAGGTTCAAACTGAATTCAATCAAAAGAAGTGGGAGAAATAGTTTGGCAAGGCCAGAAAATTTGTTGAACAAGTATCCCAAGACATCAAGGCCTTAATGGATGTTGTTCTAGAAAAAGGAAGGAAGTGGAAAGAGCCTAAAAGATTCATTGAACCTATTCCATCAGACTTTGGAACTGAAGATGACACTCCTTTAACATTCAAGAGGGTATTCAGGAATAAAGGTGAGGAGTCTAAGGAGGAAGAAAGGAAGAAATTGTTAAGAAAGGTCACAATCAAGGCACTAGCCATCCAACCTGCAAAGAAAAGAGCTCCAAAGGAAACATCTCTTATACCTTCCGCACCATCTAGTTTCGGTAGAAGAAAGAAGATGGATGACATAGACCTTGCTATTGTATCCAGTAATGTATCTATAATCTCTCCCCACACTTGTGTAGAACTTATAGATGAAATCACTAAGGATGGTATGTTAAAAAATTTACAACACTATTATGAGCACTTAGATGATGATGAGCAAAAAGAAATTGAGTAAGCGGTTTTGTTATACCTAGATATATTTAAGAAGGCTTTGTTAGAAATTGAGAAGCAAATACCGACACAATAGTATGACAATCTAGATGCTAGGAGATTATATGCTATGGAGGATGATAAGAACACAAAAAATCAAGAGTTATTAACTACTTGTGGTTCAATTACTCCAAATGATTGGATATGATCCTTGAAGTTGTAGAAAAAACAATTTTACGCAGCAAGCACATGATAATTATCTTGGCATTTTCTATGATTATGTTGTGATTGTCATTGATGGACACACACTTGCTATGAGATCACCTCTTGAATGTATGAATTATGCTCAACCGGTATTTGTTCCATACTGGTATTATGTTGTAGTCTTTAGACTATCGGTGTTTTGCAGAAAGTGTTTACCGATTTCAAGCGGCATGAAGACCTCAAGTAGTTCGAGGATCTCAAGAGGAACCGAGCAAAGGAACTAAAAGTGACCGTTATCATTTTCCCAGTCTTCATCTTTGTCAAACCAGTAATCTGTTTAATAGTTAAACTGGTATTACTCTGAGTTACCAATTGGTAATCAGTAAAGTTGTATAAACCGGTAATACTCTATGATGAGTTACCAACCAGTATATTTTTCTGATGAGTTACCATCCACTGACACTTTGACAGTGATTTTGTGTCATGTTACCAAATGTGTCTAGATACACTAAACCTAGGTACTTGCAATGTAATCCTATTCGACCGACATGAAATCATATTCCTTTTAAGGACATCATGTCTAGGGTTTTAGTGTGTGTGTAGCTGTTAGGGTTTTTTGGTGGTTGATGAGTTCTTGTATGTGCGATCTTAACATAAAAGATCAAGTCTGTGTGTTGTAACAAAGTGTGGATTTACTGAAGACTAAAATAATGCTAAAATGCATTAGCAATGAGCTACCATGGATCTAATCAAGCAGAATGTGCCATTTGCTAGATCATTCACTTGTTGATTACTCACATCTTTGACAAGCAAGAAACCCTTAACTGGGTAGGCCCAGAAAAGGATTTGTAAGTCCTGTAACAAGGTGATTCACATTTGTGGGTCTGAAATCCTCTCACAAGGTAGTCTTTAATCGGCCTTATCTTCTTTATAGAGATTGAGATTCCTAACCAGATTTGTTATGGTAAAGAGAATTGTATGACCTTAACCGATCTGGTTTCTATTCTGCAAATAGTTACATGTGAGTTTCATCTCACCATGGTTTTTCCCATTTGGGTTTCCACTTCAAAATCTCTTATGTTATGGTGACTGTGATTCTATGGGTGAATGCTTTACTTGTTGTTTGTTTTGCATTTGTGTTAACTAGTTTGTTAGTTAAACTGTTATACCAGTTTACTGCTAGACTATTAAACTATTTAAGTTCAGTATTTTTGGGTATACTAATTCACCCCTAGCTCTTAGTATTCATCAAATTAGTCTTATGGCAGGCAGGGTAAATGAAATAATCACTGAAACCCACAAGGAATGGGTTCAATTATTTGTTGATAACCCTGGTTTCTTCTCTTCACTAGAAGCCAAGATTGAGACTACTGACATCCTAGTTTAAGGGAAAGGCAAAGGTATAGTAGGTAGCCCACCTAAAATTTTGAAAGATACTAAGGCATTAGAAGTAGATCCCCCAACATAATCAAATGTATAGGACAAAGAGGAGATATCAGTAGAAGTACACAATGTACATATACCAATAGATACACAGAATGTATAGGTTACGAATGTTGAGGACAATAGTCCTCTGGATCAGAATGTACAGGTTAAGGATATAATTCATGTGGAAACGATAGTAATAGATACTGCACTAAGGGGAAAAGCCACCAGTGCAATAGAGGAAGTTATTAAAGGCAATAAACCATTAGAGAAAAAGGGAGAGGAATCTGGCAGGGAACCGGTAGCCAACACATAATTGTTGTCAATTGACACCTCCTAGGTAGAGCAAAAGAGAATAACTGAGATCGGTTCTACTGCACTCATGATGATGGCTGCTCAAAAGATGATGAAGGAAGGATTCATGGATAAAGGAATAATTGCTCAATAGATTCCAATTTTGCACATACTTATCCTAGAGTGCCAGTTTGACAAAGGAGCAAGCCCATCCAACAAGCTCAAAATAATTATTGAGCATATTTGCAAGGATTTTCAATCACTGCAGCAAATATCTAACAGACAGGTATTGGAAAGATTCACTCAAGCAAAAAGAGCTACTTTTGATCAGTTGATTGAATTAGAGAAGAAAGAGATTACTGACAAATTGAAGTTAATTGACAATGCTTTAAGGAAATGTACAAATATATACAAAGTATGTTGTAACACCGGATTACTTACTATAGATATAGTTGAATGGATTAAAGATTTTTCAAGATAAAATTGTATCAATAGTCAATTCTCTTTTATGGTACCAATTCTTTGACTACATCTATTAATGGGTAGATTTTGGTATTAGAAGCTCAAATTTCAGCTCTTGAAAGGGAAAGAGACAAAATCATAAGGAGAGCTAAAGGGCTCAGAGGATTGGTGAGTCCACGGTTGGACTTCTTGAGTGTACACAAGAAGGAATGTGTTGATATGGTTGGTAAGCCCACATTGGTAGAGCTTAAGGAAAAAGATTCCCATGCTCATATGCTTAATGGACTTGTATCTATATCTGGCACACTCAAATCTGGTTGGAACACTTATCCAGAGCTTTTGGAGAAATCCTATCCAAAAATTTTCAAGTATATTCAGCTACGGTAAGTTGTTTTGGGACACATTCTTTGTACAAAATTTTATTTTGTGTCCCATTTTTTGTTTTTTTGGCATTGATGTCAAAGGGGGAGGTATAGGTCAAAAATATATTCTTAACATTAGAAGATTAGGAGTATTTGTACATATCATGATCATAGATGGATATTCAGCTAAGGGGGATCAGTCTCAGGGTGAAACCAGCAAATGGACACCATTATCATTTTTCACATGAGTGTTGCCATCAATGTGAAAGAGGGAGATTGTTGGAAATTGACATTTATTTGATTGGTTTCATATGTTATCATTGATAGAAACATGTTTGGGCTTCATTCTTTGGTTTGGTACTTCACCGACATCGAGAGGTATCTTCATCGATAGGAAGTATTCTATAGGTATTGGCATTGAAGGATGACATGATTTACAAATAGGGTACCGACATTGGAGGCCAACATCATTGGGAGATCCAGAAATTGGAAATTCATTTTGTTACTTATGTATATATGTAATGAGCTGACATTTATAATCAATTTTGTAATATTTATGTAAGCCGACATGAGTCATGAAGGATTGTAAGGGTATATAGGTTAGTTGATTAGATCATTTTTATATACGAGTATGTGGTGTTGTTATTAATGTGAAGATCATGTGTATGATTTTGTTTATGTATGAGGTCAATATTCTGTAATGATTTGTAGATGATTTTGGATGCAAAGGTTATTCTGGTAAGGGTTTAGGGTTACAAAACCAGAACTATCAAAGCTTGAACCAGAACTCAATTAGGCATATCAGATGCATTAAATGAGTTCATTCTTATGTTTTATTATTCAAAGTGACTGTAGTCAATTAGACTCCTTTGTGTTGAGCAGTGTGCTCTAGGCGGTAAGCCTTCCTGCATGTGTAGGCCTCCATATTATGTAATATCTTTTCATATGGCCAGTGGATTGATATTGTGGGTCACAAATCCCATTGTAGTTTTTCCTCTTTGTGGTTTTCCATGTATAAATTATTTGTGTTATGGTATACATTTGTGTGATTTGTTCATTGATTTATTTACTTCTTTCAATTATATATGTACTGGTTTACTAGTTGGTGAATGCATGTTATAATAAGGTTAAATTTAAATATTTTGGTAGAACATTGATTCATCCCCCCCTCTTAGTGTTCTTGGATTCCAAAGCCATGCAATCACAAAGATGATTGGCTGCCACTCCCCACCCAAAAAAATCCTTCTTTCATTCCTCTACGAGCTCCTTCTTCAAACCCCCTACCATCTAGTGGCAGAGTAGAAGTAGAGGATGTGCCATTCGGCTTTCTCTATAAGAAAAGGATTTCATGCCCCCTCTGGAAATCCTTCTCACTTTAATAACCCCTCTTACAATAAACACACTCACATAGGAGAAAAACACTTATCTGGTATCACAGAGAACACAACTCCATGCACAATCCTACTCAAACATCACCTTCCTTACAAAGGAAAGAACTGGTCTCAAAGAATGAATAGGCTTCTTTTCTCTTCTACCAATTCAGTCACCACCCTATTGTATTCATAATAAAAAACACTTCATCTCATGATATTCATTCACGTAAAAAATCATCATTTTGGTGCTTTCAAATCAACATACCAGCTATGGATTCTAGAAATCATGCCTATCAAATCCACTTCCTCCTACTAAGACTCATCATATGTGAATGATTTTATTATGATCCTTTTCCTCCTTGATTGTACAAATTTTTCTTTAGAATCCTTGACAACAAGCAACCTCTGATTTCTCAGAGAAATCCGTGATCTCCCATATCTAACTCAAAAACCATCCAATCCTTTCATGCCACTAAAATGTCATCCTTGCTTGTCTAATCAACCCTGACTCAGTTAAGATTTTGGAAATAGTCCCTCAGAAATGAGTCAACATCCAAGTGTCCTGACTTGTTGCTATCTTGTTCCATGTCAACAAGTCTGCCTTCTGTTTATTCTATCTTTTCCCACGCAGGTGACTAATAATACCTTTGATCAGTTTGAAATTCTATCATAGATCTTGTCCAGCTTGGTGAATCAAACAATCACTAATGGTCAATATGGTATTGACCTTCCATCATGTCTTGTGGACCCATCAAATATGTGGCGTAGAAATGCCACATTATCTTCTAGCCTAACACTATCAGTGGCCGCACCGTCGGACTTCTTGATCAGCCTGAGACATGTGGCATCATCTTGTGAGGTGGTAGTCCATAAACTTCTTGCATCTTCCTTCCCAGGGTTATGAGGGTCATTAGATATGATCTCACTTTATGTTGCAACCAAAGTGCCCTCCAACCTTTGCAAATTAAAAGTCAAGCACCTTTTTGCCTAGATTATAACATCACTATCCATTGAGACACATGCAAATCGATGGGGCCATTAGTAGTTCGATTTTTACCTTTTGAGAACTGGTAATATGAGGATTTTGAATAGTCAAACCACCGGCTCACCCTTCTCCATCGAGGACACGTGGCCACATGTCGTGATGTCGCAGTCCTTATCTTTCTTGCATTTTCATCTGCGAGGCTGCGTGAACCATAGAATCTATTCGCAATTTAATATATGATGACTGAAAAAATACATAAGACTTTAGAATTTATGAAAATTTAGGCACTAGTAGAAAATATTAAAAAGGAACTGCCTTGGGTAAATTTGCATGCAACATAGGAAAAACCATAAAAGGACTGGCCAAACGTGACTTCATTCTTAGGAAAAAGAAAATGGCCCTGCGAATAGCAACCAGCCCTTGGATTAAGTGGAAAAAGGTAATGATGGAATATAACAGGCTTAGAGTTTTTATTTTACAAGACTTAATTAGAAATTCATAAACCCTAAACCTGAAACCTTGAACCTTGACAGAGGGCAAAATAAATCTAGAATGACCAATATTTTGACTCAAGCATGAGAATTTTTGTGCAATCACTTTTAAGGACTATCACTATAAAAGGGAAGAACACATGTTGAGGTGTGTTTTGACATGTCAGAAGGCATCTGTAACGGAGATAAGGTCGGCTCTACTCTACTAGGTGGTTTTAGCCCATGGATTTGTAATAACGCTTGACGGTTTCTTGTATTGTAACGATTTCTTGTATTGTATCTCCAATATATGAGGTGCATGAGATAGAGGCTGTGTGTGGGAGTCTTATGGATATATAGTTACCTCTAAATTATTGATTAGTGGTACTGGTATGAAGATCTTTCCTTTGCAAGTATATTGTAATCTATTATTGACTATTGTATAATATATTGAGCTACTTTTGGACTGTGGGGTTTTTTTCCCAAAAGGGTTTTCCCCATTTAAATCACCGTGTTGCTCTGTTGTGGTATGCATGTTATTTTGTTTTTTTATTTTATTTTTGTAACTACTGTACTAATCTGTAATATTTTTTGCATTACTCTACTCTCAAGGTTAGTGTTGGAAATTGTTCCGCTACTTAACTTTCTTACATGTTTCTCTAGTGGATTCTCTATTCCACAAAAGAGCTATGTTGATTTGTGTTTTGGAATATTGTGTTATAGTTCAGTGTGTTTGATTAAGTAATCTTTATTTGATCATATTCTTTGGTACAGATATGCATTGGAGAATGAGTTAGAGTATTTTTATGGGTCTCACTATGGTTTGTGGAGATCCGCATGGGATAACATGCATCGAAAGATGTCCTTTGGCTAACTATTTGATAAGTTTAATTACCTATCTATATGTTACATTTGATGGTAACTTTGGAGGATGAGTTAGTGTTTACAGATAATTGGATTTATCTTAGGAGGATGTGTTATAATTTATTTGGGTGCCCTCTTCCTTCTAGGTGGACCTCTTTGAGTACTTTTTGTATAGGTGTCTTATTTTGTGCAATATTGTTTATTCTAATTGTAGTTGAACCTTAGTTAATTTTTTTTATGATATATCTTATATTTAAGGAATACATTTGTAAGAGTTATGCATTGAAATGTGTGTGAATTGATGAGAAATGTATGAAAATGATATGCAATCATATTTGAATTTGTGAATGTGCAAATGTCAGTTTTTGAAGATCATGAAGGTGATATATTTGGGAAGATAGTGTGTAGCAATAGTGATAGAGTTCAAAGATTTTTCCCATGATGTTGGTTGCTTGATCCTAATGTTCAAGGATGATTTTATATTTAGGAGATCCTTCTCATATCAATTCTACTATTTCTTCTATTGCTAAATGACAATGGGTATTTGAACAGAATTTATGTATCTTGCCCTAAAACAATGTACCTCAATTTTGCAAGTCCACGTGTCTTTCCCTAAGCTAGTGTGCCTTAGCCTTTAAGTCCTTCAAGTGTTGTTGCTCCCTAGTAGGGAGCCTAAACCATTGTAAACATTCCTATTTATATTGTGAGTTATATTTGCATCATTTCTTTTTCCCAAATGTGTTTTCCACATAAATATAGTCTTCTTTTGTTGATGGTTGATGTGTTTTCAATATTATTGAACTCAATGGTTGAATTTTATTCATAATTTTATACATTTTGATTTTCATATAGATTCAATTCCATTCTCAGTCCTACCATTGGTTCAACATGTCATAGTGAATATGTGTTGGTGGTTTTACGTGAGCCATAACAAAATAAAGGGTCATATATATTCTTTATATGTTGACACCATCAATTGATTCAACGCATATAATCCTAATGTTGTGGCTCAAAATTGTAAACACATAAAATATTGAGTAAGGTTTGTTGGTGATTCAACATAGATGAGTTAGAGAAGAACTATTTTTTCTTCGTCTTAGGTTTGGCAAAGTAATTTAATGCAAAAATTTATTAAGGATTGAAAATGACAATTTTAGGTAGATGGTATACATGCAGAACAAAATAGCTTGTAAAGGAAAATGAATTAAATTTGACAATGTGGTCTTCTAAACCACTTCAAAAGAAACTTACATATATAAGAGAGATTATTCTAGTTTTATGGTGTAAATTAATTCCTATGATTATTAATATTGAAATATAAAACATATAATTTATTAAATTTGTAGAACCAAGCTTCTTTCTCTGCAATTATCAAGTATATAATAAGATTGACACATCTATCTTAAATAAATGCAAACATATTAAATTATCTAATTATAACAAATGTTCATCTAAGAACCTAAACAACAATCCAATGTCAAAAAAAATTCATATTTCAATAACAACATTAGAAGTAAAATAATATTAATAACATTAAAGTACAAATATTAATAACACCAAAGGAGTGATTATCAAAATTTAAAAGCTATTGATAGGTTCATATCCCCAATCTAATAAATGTACTAACCATTTGGAAAAAAGAAATGTGAGGATTTTTTATGTCCTACCTCATGATCACTAAAAAAGTTGACATGCTATATATATGACACGACAAAACTAAAAGAAATAAAAGGGCTAAAATTTTAATCCAAACAATGAATTCTCACATTAGTAATTCAGTCCTCAAGTATTCCATTTATTATACCCTCTCGTAATATCTAATAAATATTGATTTCAATAAAATTTTATATAAAATCTCCCATTAATTATGTCAACAGGCTTCCTATAATGACAACAATGACAACATAAATATTGATAAGTATATTGATTTTTGAAAAATATTGATTCATGTCTCAAGAATTGACTATGTAATAGATTGAGACAGTAAAACAATCGCACAGGATTGTGGAAGAGTGGAAGATTGCATGTGAACAATTTTATTTTCTTTAAATGCAAAGGATTAGCAATATGACTGCATGACCATGAGTATTGTGGAAGACCCCATTGCCTCCTACCATTATGACATTACCTAAGGCTAATGTAATGTTGTATTTTCCAGAGAATTTAATGTTGTTGACTCGGTTTTCAGAACCTTCAAATTTGGTAGTGAAAGTGAGCATCAAGTTATTGAGATCTTCAACTTCAATAGGTTCGGGCAAGTGAGAATATTATAATATCCTTCCCCCTTTCCAAGCATAGAAAATGAGTTAAGATTAGGACCGTCCATCAAGTTTTTCGTCAAATACAATCACTTTATTTGACTGGATACCTGAGGCCTCTCTAAGAGGATTCTGAGGATTAAGCTTGACATACATTATGTTTATGTTGGTGAAGGAGTTTTGAAAAACCAATATTGTCCAACATTTAGACCAAGGCCAGGAATGATTGATCCTATGCCTCGTGCTCCTCTACAAGGCACACGAGGCCCGAGCTAGTGGTGAAAGGGTGGGTCTAAATTTTGCACGTAAACCTACAAGCAGAATTTAGATCTATCTAGAAAAGATGAGACAATTTTATCGATATAAAATAGATAAAATGGAGTAACTGAATAAATGAAAATTAAATTGTATCATTGACTAAAAATTTCATAATAAAAATGTATGAATAAAAATGATCATAAAACAATCCCTTAAAATAGAATTATAATGGTGGAGAGAACAAGGAAACTATCTTAATATGTTGCTCACATTAGTTAGCTTATTACATGAGAAATATGTCCATTATTGGTGGATAAGAGAACAGTAACATTGATTAAAAATATAGAAGGAAACTACCACTAACACCTCCCTAACGTCAAACAAAGGAGACAAAAAATAGGAAGAAAAGAGGAAAGAGGGAAAAACCTATGGGAACAAATCTTCCCCCCCCACCCACCCACCCCACCTCAAAATAGACACTAATTGCACATGGATGCTACTATGTTGCAGTGACCTTCACCCCAATAAGATCTCACAAAAGTGAAACTTTTGCTCACTGAATGTCTTTGTGAAGATGTTGGCAATCTAGTGAGAAGTGGTACAATACTATAGATGACTCCATAATGGATTTAAGCTTTGATTAAGTGCATGTGAATCTTGATATGTTTGGTCTAATTTTATGGTATAGAACCTCTACAAAAGTTTTATTTACTTTGATTCTAACACCTAGTGATAGTTAGATGATGAAAGGGGATACTGAGATTAGTTAGAAAGTTCTGCAAACAAATATATTGAATGGTTACATTAACTATACCTCTATATTTAGCCTCTATGGATTATAAAGCAATGAAATATTTCTTCTTGCTTGACTAAAAGATCTAATCAGGTCTGTAAATACGAAAATCTTGTACTGGATTTGAAATTATTGTTATCACCAACTAAATTGGAATCAATGTAGCCACTAAGATCCAAAGTACACCCTACTAAATAATGAATCGCATAGCTCATGTTTCCTTGAACATATTGAAGGATGTGATTTACAACTTTCCAATGTAGCTCATGCAACTCATACATGTATCTAGAAATGTGCCCTGCTACATATGAGAGATCTGGGTGAGTGTGAGTGAGATAAAGAAGACTCCCCACAAGTTGATGGTAGTGTGTGCAATCAATCAATGGTGTATTTTTTGCATCCTCAAGCTTTACCCTTGATAGAAATATGTGTGGTTGTGGACTCGTAGGCATTAATGTGAAATCTATTCAAAAGATCTCTCACATACTTGAATTTGGTAGGTTTGATTATTGATGCATTATGATTGTAGAATTGGAAAGTTGTACCCCTTGCAATTTTGACTATTGGAAACCAATAACACTGAGAAGGAGGGGGTGAATCGATGTTATATCGAAATAAAAGATTTTAGCTTTAACAAAACAAACATACACCAACCGGTATATTGGTATTAACATAACTGAAAGAAGTAATGCAGCCAATAAGCCAAACATATAAATGAGAAGCATAACACACAGATTTATAAGTGGAAAACCTCAATGAGGAAAAATCACGATGGTATTTGTGACCCACAATATCAATTAACTAGCCATATGAAAAGATATTACAATATATGTTGGCCCTGTACTTGCAGGAAGCCTTATAGCCTAGAGCACATTGCTTATCACAAAAGGAGTCTCACTGACTACATAATAATCCAGACTACAATTCAGAGAATAGTGAACTTCTTAGTATAGCATCTCCTATGCCAAAATATAGTTCCAGTTTAAGCTCTATATGTTCCAGCTAAAACCTCAGTACCAAAATAACTCTTACAATGAATTCCTCACATACATAGTCTCTTTGATATAATTCGCATTACATTACATCTATAACCTTATATATCCATAATTTTTCTATCTATGCATATCCTATATATATATATACCCTATACAAATGTATGCCTTGTGTCGGTTTACAAGGATATATATAATTACATAATACGTATAGGCCTTATAACATAAATGAATAACCATTAAACAAGTTGTTGATGTAGGGTCCAAGATGTGTCGGCCTCCAATACCAATATCCTTTATCATACCATGTCAGCCTGCATTGCCAATGACCAAAGAAATCTTCTATCTTGTCCATGCCAGTGTAGAGTATGTGAAGTGCCTGTTGATATACCATATGAAACTTGAACCCAAAAACATGTTGACATCAAAGACAACATAATGAAACTTAATGAGTATAGTGTCAATTGCCAACAATCTCCCTTTTTGGCATTGATGGCAAGATTCATGTGAAAAATGGTCATGGTTTCAACTGTTGGTTTCATCCTGCCCTGCTCCCCCTAAGTTGAATATCCAAAATGCTCCAATAATCCAAAATTCTAAAATTTTGTAACTCCCTCTAATGTATGCAACCTTCCATTCTTTTTCACATGTCTACTACTCCCCCTTTGACATCAATGCCCAAAAATTGTAAAAAGAAATGTCAAAGAATGATAATTGTACACTGAATATCTCCCAAAAAAATGTCTTACCGGAGCTTGACGAATTTCAAGATTTCTAGTTAAGCTTTCTCTAATAACTCCACATAAATATCCCAACCAGTTTTGAGTGTGCCAGAGATAGATACAAGTACACTCAGTAAATATGTAAGTGATTCTTTCTCATTAACTTTTGCTAGTGTGGGCTTGTCAAGTATATCCATGCATTCCCTCTTATGAACACCAAGTGAATCCAATCTTGGACTCACCAAACCTTTGAGACTTCTGGCTCTCTGAATGATCTTATCTCTTTCTTTTTCAAGAGAAAAAATTTGATTGTCTAAAGTTAGAATTTGTCCATCTATAGATGTGTTCAGTGAAATTAGTGCATCAAAAGAGTTAGCAATATTAGCAATTTTGTCTTGTACCTCTTTTATCTTTTCATCCACTTTTGTTGTAAGAATTTCTATATTGCAACATACCGTATATATATTAGTACTGTTTCAAATAATTTTTATCAAAATTAACTTCTCCTCAATCTTTTTCTTTTCTCTGTTGATGATCTGATCAAAAGTGGCTTTCTTAGCCAAAGTGAATTTTTCAAGTGCTAAACGGTTAGAGATCTATTGTAATGATTGAAAATATTTAGAGATTTTTTTTGTTATTATCTTAAGCTTTCTAGAAGAGCTCACTTCATTCTCAATCTTACATTTCAGGACCCATCCATACAAAACAATTATGGATTGATCTATAATCTCTTTGTCTGTGGTTCCTTCATCAATTTCTGAGTAGCCATCATCATCAGTTCTGTGGGACTCATCTCTATGATGTTTTTATTTTTCACTGGAGAAGTGTCAATTGTCAATAATGATGTGTCAGCAACTGGTTCCCTATCAGATTCCCCTATTTTCTCTGGTGATTTATCCTTTATTTCCTCCTCACTTGCATCATTGGCTTCGCCACTTGGTCCAGTCTATACAACTACTGGTTTCTCTCTAGGAATAGTATCTTGAACCTATATATTAGTATCTGGAGGAAAAGTATCCTCAATGTTAATATCCTGTACAATGTTTTGTGCATTAACCAGTGTCTCTGTATTTGTCTATGCATTTGGCTCAATTTCCACTATCTTGATATTCTTCAAAACTGAGGGTGGTGTACCCATAATTCCTTTACCTTTCCCTTTAATCGGTGTATCTATAGTATCAATCTTTATCTCCAGTGAAGTGAGGAATCCTCTATGCTCTCCTGAATTTTTTATCCAATCCTTCTATTTTTCCTTTATTATCTCCTTCATCCTTCCTAACATCAGGCTAGTTATTCTATGTTTGTTTTTAAACACTTTCCTATCTATAGCCTTAATTGTCTTCTCCATCTCATCTGGAGTTATAGTAACACATATAGCTAAGAGTTCTTGTATCTTAATGTGTTTGTCTTATTGCATTGTAAATAACCTTCTAACATCTAATATGTTGTATAACTCTGCTAGTATTTGATTTTCTATTTCAATTAATATTTTCTTATAGATGTCTAAATATAGAAGAATTTCTTCCTCTATCTCTCTCTGTTCATTAACTATAAATGTATCATAATAAGACTTAACATTATTCAGCATCCCATCCTTAGTTATTTCATGTACAATTTCAACACAAGTCTTAGGCGTAATAATTGTTACATTACCAGTATCTAGTGCCAATTCAGTCTCACTCTCTTTCCTCCTTTTGGCAGTACCAGATGTAGCTAATGATGTAGCCTTGGGTGCCTACTTATATGTCAGTACTTTTATGGTGACTATCCTAATCGGTTGTCTCTTTGGTTCCACTTTAGACTCTTCCTATTTCTTCCTTACAACCCTTTTGAAAGCTAAAGGTGTCTCATCATCAATCTCAAAATCTGTAGCCATAGGTTCAATGTGAACTACCAGATCCTCCCTCTTTCTCCATTTCTTTGGGACAACATCAATGAGTGCCATAATGTCCTCAAAAATCTTCTGTACAAACTTTCTTGCTTTACCTTATTGGTTTTCAAACTCTTCTTCTAGTTGAACTTAGTTTCAAGCTCAAAATTCTTTTGCTGTGTTATTCCACAAGATTTTTCTGCTTCATCTCTTTTTGTCTCTATCATAATTTTTGCATAAGCATCAAGGATTGATGCATCCACCTCATATCCAATTTCATCTATCAAAATCTTCTAGGGCGTGACTTCCTCCATGAGTCACATCCTTCTTAACCATGAAACAAATGTTGGTAAAGTATTTCCCTACAATTTTCTCAGGTATCCTTACTCTCAACCTCATAGATATCTGAAAATACTTGAAGTAACCCCATACCTTGTCCTCTCTAAGACTTTCCAATACAGCAATTGATTACTTAAGCTGCCTTCCTACTGGGATGTCAAAAACCCATTGCTTCCTTCCAAAATCGGGGGTATCATTTAGAAAGTATAACATTACACACATTAACATATTTCCATACCGAAAGGTGCCCTTCTTCTCACCTTTAATCTTTCCTAAATTGATCAATAACTCCTCAAGCATCCAATCATAGAGATCTAACTCAATTTTTTCTCTCATCATTCTATAAGTGACCAAAATACATGAACTAGAAATTGAATTCAATCGGTTAGACTGAGTTACCTTGTAATGTATGATCTTGCTGCAAAGTTTGATGTTGGTGTCAGTGATAGTGTTTACCTTCATTGATCTCTTGTTTGATGTAGCTCTGGTGATCATCCTTACTAAGTCATTTGATACTTTCTTATTTGGATGTTTCCCAGTTGATGGTAAACCAATAATTTCTCGAATGGCTTCCTTAGTGATTTTGTAGCGTCGGTCCAGCCATATGAATTCCTCATCTACTCTACTTAGTACATATCTGACAATCTCATCCTTGAATTACAAAATATCTAGAATATTAGTGAACCCTATATCTTCAATGTTTTTATATGCCGGTTTGATTTTACCATATTCTTCCATCAGTTCATTCATATAAATCCCCTTAATTTTGGAAGTACCTAAGTCCTCTATATGACAATGAATATAAGCCCTAACTTCTTGTACGTATACCACTCCCTCTGGGACATGAGAAAATGCTCCAACCGAATCTTCCTTTGTAGCCACATGTGGATATGGTTTGAATATTGGCCTGGGGTAGTCCTTAATTTTTACTATAGTTGGATTTGCAACAAAAATAGGAGCAAAATATGATCCTAATTCCATGATTCAAGAAAAATACCTTTAGAACTCTGCCAGTGAAAATCTCTTATCAAATCCTTCCAAATGCCAGTGTGATCGTTCAAGATAAAATCTGATCACCTCTGAATAGTTTTTGATTGCACTAAGTCACTCTGAATTGCTCCAAAATTGCTTTGAACGCTGGGTGATTAACAATGAAGTGTAATTGACCTTTTATCCATCGAGAAAACCCTAATTTTTTATTGACATAAATGACTTGCAGTGAATAATACTGGATCTCACTCTGAATATATCAATGCTGGATAATCCTTTCCAATATTTGAAACATCTTCTAGAATCTCCTCTAGGGGAATATGCATCATCTTTCATGAAATTTGCTTACCCCTAAGGCATTTTCCTTAGTTACCAGATGAGATCACTACAAGTACAGGAGCAGCCTCTTCTACTAAATAGGTAATTGGGATGTTCCCATCTGATGATTTGTCTTAAGTCTTTCTCACCCATCTCTGAGTATGATCTTGTTAGATTTCATTAACCTTCTCTTTGCCTTTATTATTTATTCCTTTATTGCCAACCAGTGGATTTTTGCTTCTACAAAACTTAGCAATATGTCTAACTTCATTCCATGCATAACATGTAACATTTTTCTTTTGAATTGCTTTGCTAAAACTGGTGAAATTACTTGACCTACATATATTAGCCATATGTCCAAATTTTCCACAAGCATAGCATTTTACATTCATTCTTCAATCTTCTGTCTTATGACCAACTTTATTGCATTTAGAACATTTATTGGGAGCAGAATCTGTTAGTCCCAACCAATGATAAGAGGGGAGGGGTGAATCAACACTTTATCGGTTTTTCTCAATTAAAACTTTTAACTCAAGTTATCACTAACTTAACATTCATTAATATAAATAACAATTTCATAAGAATAACTATGCATGAAAAGAAACATAGTGACATCAAGATTTATCTTGTGGAAACCCAAATGGGAGAAAACCACGGTGTTACTAGTAACTCACAAAATTTGTACTTTGCTAGAGTATGGCCAATGAAGAGCCATCCTTGTTAGGAGATTACAAAGACACTATTAGGTGCCACCCAGTTAAGGAATTTTGACTAAGGCTTGTTAGTCCCTTTTCCTTGTTAAAGGTAGCCTTATCAAAAGGTCTTAAGATCATCGATTAAGATGACACCCAATTAAGGGATTTTTACAATGGGGCCTATTAAAGTCTAGCCTATTAAGGGATTTTAGTTGCAATGGTTAGAGAAAAACATAAAGATGATCTACTAGAGTGGCTACTCATTAGCTTGATCAGATTACACTGAAGACTCACAGTATATCTGCATCAGTTGTGTTTGTTCTACACAACACCAATTTCTTAAATATAGCTTCAACTTTTCCCTCTGTCGATTTGTCAATCCTTGAATTCCATACCACCAGTCCTTTGTCACTCATCTCGGCACTCTCTTGAACTCCCCCTATGTAAACTTTCACTTTTTCTCAAATTACCTAAACAATAACTTTCTCAAGAATGAGATATATGAATTTGTTGACCCTATAAACTATTGCCAACTTTTCCCTCATAAACATCTTGTTCAAAATTTTGTTATCATGCCTTATATCACACACCTGAAATCATTATAGGAATCTCTGTCAAGAAAGTCTAACATGTCGTTAAGTCCACCAGTTGACTAGAGAAGACTCTCGATTTAACTGAATGTTAACTAAATGTTACCAGTCTATTGGTTACACACTTTTCACTCTTCCAGTGTACTGATCAAAATCTGTCTAGTTGGTTTCCTCCTGTATACCGGTATGTTCTTTTCTTAGCTAGTGGATCTCTTCTATGTTGGTCTACTCACCACTACCCGGTCTACTTACTTCTTGTTGGTCTACTTACTACTTATCATTCTACTTGTTATTTTTCATTCTACTCACTACTTACTGCTACCCGGTCTACTTACTATTGATAAACTATGAAGACTTAAGAGATGATGTTGCCAACAATGACAACCATGTCATTTACTGGTGATGGGATGGGGTTTGGGATAGACTAGACTAGTCTATGGTCTTGGATCGTTCCCTTGGATCACCTGGTGTTCCCTTCACACCCTAGGGTCTCTAGGACTTCCTTTTCTTGATGAATCCCCTAACCTTGCCCAATCCACCCACTAATGAGTTGCAATGCTACTCCTAAGGTCTCACCTACTCATGAGACTCAAAACCCCTTACTATGGCTAATAAGGGCTAGGCTTGTTCCACACCTTCCAAGGTCTTAGCAAGGATAGGTTAGGTCTCTAACAAGGTTTTTCCACCCATCCATGTGCCCCCAAAATTTTTCAAGCTTTCAACCCCTTACCAATTTCACTGTTTTCTATTTTTGCCTACAAAATAGGGCTACAAGGATTTTGATCAGTTAGGCCTCTTACCCGGTCCTTTAGGGCTCCCTCTCACAAATGATGCACAAAAAACCCAAACCCCAAAAAATATACTACCATTTATTTGTCAAGGGCTCAAGGATTTCTCTTGTTTTGGGCCTCCAAGTGGCCATACAGTGCCTAGGGAAAATTTTGGGGTTTTTAAGGGTTTTGTGAGGGTTTTTATGGTCTGCCTGGGTCACAGTGAATGTTTGTGTTTTAGCCACCTTGTCTGGATTGGTGGAGGCTCCACCTTCATAACCAGTGGTTCTTCACACACTCCTCTACACCTCCTCCAAAGGCTGCACTCTCCTCTAACCAACCTTGCTCTCCAAGACCTCTGCAACTTGACCCTTCTGAGTCGGGCACTGTCTAGTCTCGCCTAGGAGTGGGTCTTTCTTTGGCCTCCTTGCATTGGAATATAGTACAAGGTCTTCACTCCCATTCCCCATGGTTTCATGGTGGTTCCACAATGGGGACTGGAGTTATGCAGCCATTTACACAAACTAGTCCAAAACTAGACATTAAGGAGCAAATTCACAAAATAATTACAAACACACCTCCCTTACAAATAAAAACCTAATATAAATGCTCAAAATGAGAGTAAATATACCATACAAGACACTCCATATAGTTTTGCATGCAAATCAATCCATTAATGATCTTTCTTTACTCCTTTTGTGCCGACTGGCAACAAAATTTGCAGTCTCAGTCAATCAGTTTGCTTGGGTTGTACAATGTCTGAAATCCAACCCATTAACTTAGGGTTTGGAAACACTTATACTACCCTCTCCTTAGTCTATGTGCCCATATTAGGGTTGTCCATGCCAAACTAAGAATTTTGGCTTCTAGGTGAAAAAGTTGCTTGACAACTTTTAAAAGTTGTCATGCAACTTTTGCAACTTTTGAGCAACTTTCTCAATGTTGCTTTTCTTTACTCCTAGACACACATCGGGCCAACCTAAGGAAACCACCATGCTATGAGGCACCCCTAAACACCTCAAATGCACACATACCCCCTATTTCCAATAAATCCTCAATTTTGACTCCTGACCCTAAGACCTCAACTAGGACCCTAACTAGGACCAATGAGCACATGGCTCTTTATTTTATATACAAAGGCTACAAAAGAAGCATAACACCAACAAAAAAAAGGAGGAAGAGCTTGGAAGGGTGCTCCTTGACCATACTCCCCCTCTACACACAACTAAGAAATAGAAGAAGAGATGAGAGCCGGGTCTATGCCAAGTGTCTTGAACTTGCTCTCCTCCACCCAAGTTGCTTCAAATATAGGTTGGCCTACCCATTTCACCAAGTGCTCCATATAGACCTGGTGTCTAGTATACTTCTTCACCCTAGATTCCAAGATCTCCTCTGCTATAGGCTTCTTCACCTATGGTAGGACATTAACATCTAGGTCCTGCAGTACCTTGGCTTGGTTCTCATTCTGTCCTTCTATCTCACCCTTGTACATGATCAGGTTAGCAACATTAAAGACTGGTGATATAGCCAAATCTGAAGGCAAGTCAACCTTGTAAGAATTCTCACCATATTTTGCCAGAAATATACAAGGTCCTACCCTCTTTATCTATAGTTTAGTAGGCTTACCTCTTTGCATTCTAGCTTTTCTCAAATGGACCATCACAAAGTCACCCACCTTGAACTGAAACTCTCTCCTTTTCTCATCCATTTTGACCTTCAATTTTTGAGTGGATTCAAGGATGGCTTTCTTGACTTTCTATTGAACTTCCTTGATGGTTTGGGTGAAGTCCTCTACTTGCCCACTCTCCATCTCCAAAGTACCAAGGTCTCTCAACTCACATACTCCCCTTGGATGTCTGCCATATACAACCTCAAAAGGACTTCTACCAGTGGTCTTATTCACAACATCATTATATGCATGCTCTTCTTGAGGAATGATTAGGTCCCATGTCTGTCCATATTCATTAGTTAGACACCTGAACAAGTTGCCTAACACCCTATTGATAACTTCAGTTTGACCATCAGTTTGAGGATGGTAAGCTAAGCTAAATGAAAAGTTAGTTCCTAGTCTCCTCCATAATGTTTGCCAAAAATGGCCCATGAATTTGTTGTCCCTATCTGAAACAATGCTTAAAGGGAGTCCATGAATCCTAACAATCTCCTTAAAGAAGATATGTGCAACATAGCTAGCATCACGTGTAGTTTTACATGGAATGAAATGGCTCATCTTGGAAAATCTATCTACTACCACATACATGTTTTCCATACCTGTCTTTGTCTTGGGAAGTCTTACTACAAAGTCCATGCATATGCATTCCCAAGGCCTATTAGGGACTGGCAATGGTTGATAGAGACTAGCATTGCTTGATCCTCCCTTTGCTCTTTGACACACACCACATTGGTCCACATACTTCTTCACATCTCTTGGCAACTTTGGCCAATAGTAGTACCTCTGTACTAAATCCAAGGTTTTGTTGACTCCAAAGTGTCCACTTAAACTGCCATTGTGCTTCTCTTGGATGAGGTTTTCCCTCATGGATCCTCTTGGTACACACAACTGATTACCTTTGAACAAGAAACCATTTTGGAGAGTGTAAGATGATTTGAAGTCTTCATCTCCTTCATAGAGGTCTTTGAAACCTTCTATTCCCATGCTTTGCAACTGTAGTTCTTGAACTGTCAACAATTTTCTGCATAATGCATCTACCACCTTGTTGAGTTTCCCCTTCTTATGCTTGATGGTGAAGGTGAAGGATTGGAGGTATTCCATCCATTTCAGATTCCTATTGCTAAGCTTCTCTTGAGTGTTAATGTAACTCAATGCTTGGCTGTCTATGAACACCACAAATTCCTTCAGAAGTAGGTAATGCCTTCATTTTTTAAGTGACTGTTGTAATGCATACAACTCTAGGTCATAGGCTGAGTACTTCTACTTTGCTTCACTAAGCTTCTCAGTGAAAAATGCCATAGGTCTTCCCTCTTGACTCAATACACCCCCTACTATAATTCCACTTGCATCACACTCCAAAGTGAATAGCTTATCAAAAGTAGGTAGGAGAAGGATAGGTTTTGTGGCTACTTCTTGCTTCAACAATTGAAATGCTTTGTCAGCCTACTCAGTCCATTTAAACTTAGTTTTAAGGCCTCCTTTTATGGTGTCAAGGACTGGTGCACATATGCCACTGAAGTTCCTCACAAACTTCCTATAGAATTGGGCTAAACCATGAAAACTCCTAACTTCAGTCCCTATTCTAGGTGCAGGCCAATTCAAGATTGCCTCCACATTGTTTGGATCCATCTTCAAGTTTCCCTTAGACACCACAAATCCTAAGTAGACGAGCTCTTGCTTCAAGAAGTCACACTTCTCTAGGTTGATGGATAAATTCTCCCCATTCAACCTCTCTAAGACTAACCTTAAATGCTCAAGGTGCTCCTCTTTGGTTCTACTATAGATGAGAATGTCATCTAGGTACACCACCACAAATCTGCCTATGAAGTCTTTTAACACCTCATTGATCAACCTCATGAAGGTTCTTGGGGCATTGGTGAGTCCAAATGGAATCACAAGCCATTCATACAATCGTTATGTGGTCTTGAAAGTAGTCTTCCACTCATCACCCTCCTTGATTCTAATCTGGTGATAACCACTTTTAAGGTCCAATTTAGTGAAATACATAGAACCACCTAAACAATCCATCAAATCCTCTATTCTAGGAATAGGAAACCTATAACTTATGGTGATCCTATTGATTTCCTTTTAATCAATGCAAAGTCTCCACTTACCTCCTTTTTTGGATGCTAGCACTATCGGGACTACACAAGGGCTGATGCTCTTCCTAATTAGTCCTTGTTCCAATAACTCCTACACTTTCCTTGCTACCTCCTTATTATGATCTAGTGTGAGCTTATATGCATCTTTTTTAGGTAGCGATGCTCCGGGAACAAAGTCTATTTGGTGACTTATAGACCTTCTTGGTGGGAGTGTTGGAGGTGCTCCATCACTCACTATGTCCTTATACTCTTGCAACATTTGCTTCACCTTCTTGGGTACATCTGCTTGCAACTTGTCTTCTTCCTCCTTTGGTTTTACAAAGATTTCACACTTCACTACCTCCTCCTCATGGAGCAAGTGTAGGAACTCTTTACCAATAGCCAATAAGACACTAGGTGTCCTTGAAGTTCCCTCTTCATTCCCTATCAAAGACTGAATCTTAAAGGTCTTGCTATCTTTCTTAAAGGAAATGGAGTTCTCCTCTCCATCATAGATCACCTTCCTATCAAATTTCGAGGTTCTACCTATTAGTAGGTGACAGGCATCCATAGGTAACACATCACAAAGGATCTTATCCTTGTATCCTCCAATAGAAAACTCTACCCAAGCCTGTTCATTGACTAGCACACTCAACTCATGGTCCAACCATGTCACCTTGTATGGGTTAGTGTGGGGTATCCTTGTAAGTTTCAACTTTCTAACTGCCTCTTCTGATATGATGTTGTTAGTTGAGCCTGAATCAACTATCACCTTGCACACTTTACCAAGAACTTTGCATCTCACCCTAAACAATGCTCTCCTTTGTCTGGGTTCCTCCTTAATCGGTTGTTTGATCAAATCCTATTGAACATTAGATTTTCTCTAGTCTCTGATTCAATATGGTCCACTTCATGTGTCTTTCCACTTGAAGAGTCTTCATGTGCATAAGCCACCCTCTTTCCACTATTTGATGAGGTAGGCTTGTCAGGGCATCTATATGTCGGGTGTCCCAGTTGACCACAATTGTAACATTTCATAGTTGGAAAGTAGGAGTTACCTCTGCCGGTACCTGTACCCCTACTTGGACCACCTTGTACACCTCTTCCTCTGGAATGGGCCCCTCTAAGATTGGTTTCACTACCATGTTAAATCAACTTGGCTTCTCCTTGGTTCCTTTGCTCATTTGTCTTGCTTTGATAACCACCTCGGTGATTCATTTGTTCTCTACCTCTGCCTCTACCCCTAGTATTGAATTCTCCTTTCCTTTTGTTCCTCTCTTCTACCTTGACAGCAAGCTGATGACATTTTTGAATAGTAGTAAGAGTCCATAGGAGTATCTCCTCTTGAATGTTCCACTTTAGGCCGCTTAGATACGTAGCCACCTTAATGGATTCATCTTCTTGGACTTTGGATCTAAGACAAAGTTTTTGAAATTCTTGAACTTTGGATCTACGACAAAGGTTTTGGGCCTCCAAGTGGTCGTACAGTGCCTAGGGAGAATTTTGGGGTTTTTAAGGGTTTTGTGATGGTTTTTATGGTCTGCCTGGGTCACAGTGAATGTTTGTGTTTTAGCCACCTTGTCTAGATTGGTGGAGGCTCCTCCTTCACACCAGTGGTGCTTCACACACTCCTCTACACCTCCTCCAAAGGGTGCACTCTCCTCTGACCAACCTTTCTCTCCAAGACCTCTGCAACTTGACCCTTCCTAGCTGAGCACTATCCAGTATTGCCTAGGAGTGGGTCTTTGTTTGGCCTCCTTGCATTTTCAAGGGCCCTTTTTGCATTGGAATATAGTACAAGGTCTGCACTCTCATTCCCCATGGTTTCATGGTGGTTCCATAATGGGGAATGGAGTTATGCAGCCATTTACACAAACTAGTCCAAAACTGGACATTAAGGAGCAAATTCAAAAAATAATTACAAACACACCTCCCTTACAAATCAAAACCTAATATAAATGCTCAAAATGAAAGTAAGTACACCATACAAGACACTCCACATAGTTTTGCATGCAAGTCAATCAATTAATGATCTTTCTTCACATGTACAATGTCTGACATCCAACCCATTAACTTAGGGTTTGGAAACACTTATACTACCCTCTCCTCAGTCTATGTGCCCATATTAGGGTTGTCCACACCAAACTAAGAATTTTGGCTTCTAGGTGAAAAAGTTGCTTGACAACTTTAAAAAGTTGTCATGCAACTTTTGAGAAACTTTCTCAATGTTGCTTTTCTTGATTCCTAGACCCACATTGGGCCAACCTAAGGAAACCACCATGCTATGAGGGACCCCTAAACACCTCAAATGCACACATACCCCCTATTTCCAAGAAATCCTCAATTTTGACTCCTGACCCTAAGACCCCAACTAGGACCCTAACTAGGACCAATGAGCACATGGCTCTTTATTTTACATACAAAGGCTATAAAAGAAGCCTAACAACAATAAAACAAAGAAGGAGGAAGAGCTTGGAAGGATGCTCTTGCACCAACCAGTCATACAAAACTACAACAGAATGCCAACAAACTCCCCCTTTGGCATTGGTGGCAAATAATACAAAATGCTACAAAACTATGTCGGTTCTATCCCATATTTTTGACCCTTGTGACTCATAACTCACACTGTACAAGACTCCAAAATTCCCCCTTTCTTCCATCAATGGAAAAGACTATCCAAAAGAATTTGTCAAAATAGAGAAAAAATCTCTTTGAAGTTTTCTTGAGCCACTTTCAAAAATGATTCCCATGAATATTGAACCTATTTCATGATCATGAAGTGGCCATGTAAGATTGCAATTAAGACCTCCATATCATCAACTATCTTGCAGTCAGGTTCATTTATTAGGCAGTCTTCTTCTTTAATATTTAGTTGCATGAACTCAATAATTGGTTCCAAATAGCACCAGAGCTCTAACAAACTAAGACTTCTTTTGTCTTCTTCATCTTTCAACCTTTTAATTTCATGATTTAGTATTTTGACTTGTCTAGTAAAGGTTGATGCTAAACTGGTAAGAGGATGAAAAGAGCTTATCAGATCTTTAATTGCCTTTTGAATCTGATTTCTTTTGTCTTGTAAGTCTTTGATTAAGGAAGGAAAACTTGAAGATTTCACCAGTAGTTGACTAACTTGCTGCAGTATTTTTTTAACTTCTTTGTTCTAGTGGAAAGAGCATCTTTTCCAACTAATATTTGTTATATTAAGTTATCTCCTCTCTTCATTCCATATTGCCTCACTACAACCTTCTATAGATCGGTTGCCTCTGAACTAATAGCATTAACAAGAGTATCCAATTGATCAATAATGGGTGTAGTATCATCAACTACAATGTCTGAGATTAGGTTAGAAAGAATTGTCTTGGCAGAAGTGAGAATTCTTGCCTTCTTTTTCTTTCCTCTAAGTTTATCCTTTTCAGCTTGGATTCTTCATTTTTCAGAGACTTTCATCAATTTCTTGGGGGTCATTTTATTTACATCAATTATTGAGTCTCCTTCTTCTTCCTCCTCTATTTCTTCTTCCTTTTCTATAGTCTGAACTTCTGAGCAAGCTGTTGTGATTATTCTTACCTTCTTCTTCTCACTTTCATTTTCTAAATCTAACTTCCTCTTTGTTGGGGAAGCATTCATCATTGCTTTATTATCCTCTTCTTTCTTCTCTTCCTTGTATCCTTCCTCTACTTTATTCTCTTCCTCTTTTCCTTCCTCTTCTTTCTTCTCTTCCTCTTTTTCTTTCTCTGCTTTCTTCTTTTCCTCCTTTCCTTCCTCTGTTTCCTTCTCTTCCTCTTTTTCTTCCTCTATTTTCTTATCTTCCTCTTTTCCTTCTTCAGAGAGAATAGGATTTGGTGTCAATAAGGTTGTGTGAGGTGTATCCTCATAAGGAATGTCTTCAACTATCACTTCATCTTGATCGAGAAGCTTATTTTGATCAGCTTCCTTCACCAGTGAAGTATGAACCAATTGTTCGATATCCTTTGTCAGATTGGGGATGTCTAACACAACATTTCCTATGATATCCTCAACTATGAAATTATCAAAGTCTTCAGTGGAGCCTTTTTCCCTAGCTTTTCCTTTGTCAAGGGCAGCTGCACCTAGGCCCTATTTTTTTTCCTTTTCAATTTCTTCTTCAGCTTCCTTTTGCTGATCCATAATTTTCTTCCACAAGGCAACATCTTTAGCGTGCACTACTCCAACTTCACCAACTGTCACTCTCCTAGTTCTATTCCTTACTCTGAAATATTGAATGTATGCTTCAGCTACTAGTGAAGCTTGATCAAGGTCTAAGTCATGTTGCACTTCCATGAGTTCTTTTATTCTGAGTTCCTTTTCAATAGCAAGAGTTGTTTTCCATCTTCCTTCAATTTGATCTTGTAAATATTATGGGATTATACCATATAATTCACTAGGAGTCCTACAAAACTTGTGCAAGTTCCAGATCAGGGATTCCTCAATTTTCCTTTTGTCTTCTTCGTTACTAAGGGAATATATTTTTCTAACATCAGATAGATCTCTAAATTCTTTGATCCCAAGCACCAAATCATCAACAGTTGGGGCTTTGTTCCTTCCACTTCTTCTATCCTCCTTTATATCCACATCTGATAGGGTGTCAGTGATATCACCCTATTTCTCATCCTTTTTAAGCTTTGAATCACTCTTTTTTTATTTTTGGTGTAAGTCACTCCTACAGGCCATCTTTACTTGGTGAAGATACAAGAGTACCTAGATCCTTTTACTTTGAGTATGTTGCTAGCTTGGTTGTTGCAGTCCCCTTAGATTTTTCCTTTGGCACTTTCTTCTTTCCACTTGTTAATTCTTCATCTTTAGCAGGTGTGACTCCTGTTTGCTCACTAGCACTGGTGGAGGTAGTGGCACCAGATGCTTCACTTCCATATTTCTTGTCAAGGGTATCAATCATTTTCTTTAGTCTTATTTTCATGATTGGCACCTGAAGTTCCTATTCTATTTTGGAGCTTGCCTCCTAAAATATTTCAAATCTCTTTGCCTTCGAGTCTACCGGTTTAGATAGAAGCATATTGACAAGATCTTCTATAACCTCATAGCCCATAGGTGGAACCCAAAAAGTTCTTGGCTGAACTGCTTGAATAATACAACAATTTGTGTCAACAAGGAAACAAATGTTGTCTTTGTATTTCTGTACTATTCCAACTGGAATTCTTTCCCTCTTGTGCATCCTAATTTGAAATTCCTTAAAATATCCCCATATTATTTCACCAAATTTATTTCCCATATCCTTAATCATTTCACCTATTTGAACCATGATAGGTTTCTCCTATGACCATACTACATTACCCTTACCAGGAAAAATGTTTTGCACATAGAAAAATATACATACCAGTACTGAGCCATATTTGAAGGATTGCTTCTTCTCCTTCTTAATTATTTCCATGTTCACTATAAATTGGCTGTGAATCATATCACATATATCATAAGTTGCATCCTCTTTGATAATTTGATATCCAGCATGTATGGCACCGCTTGACACACTATTCATCCATCTTGATTAATAAACCCTGTAACCCTATAACCCCACATCGAGATTTGGTTAACAGGATGACTTCAGTTGATGAAATCATTCTTAGGGTTAATGCTTCACCGGTTGCACTAAATCCTATCACACTTTGAATCACCTCCTTTGTAATCTTGATCGATGCATGATCTTCCAGCCACAAAAATTGATCATGAACCTTGCTCAATACATATCTAACCCAGTCATCATGAAACTAATCAAGAAAATCAACAACATTAGCCAAACCCTTTGTCTTCAGAGGTAGAAATTTTGGCTTCAATTGATCATTGTCATAGAACCCTTTAAACATATTTTGAATGAACTTGTCTTGAAGTTCTTCAAACTTGTAATAAATGTAGGAGTGAATATCTTCTACCAATAATATACTAGAGGGTACAGATGATAAAGCATTGGTCATGTTGATTTCACCGGCTTTCATTGGGTGCATCTTGAACTCGGGTTGGGGTTCTTTGATAGCTTCAACTAACACAAGAGTTGATATCAGCATTTCCATGATGAACTTCAAACAATCTTTTCTCAGACGAGGTTTAATATCTTTTCCTTGGGAGTACCAAACACCACTATCGCTCTGCTTGAATTTTTTGCACAAATAAAGCTTAGCAAGATTCAAAATGCCTTTGATCATAGAGGAGCTCGAGAGATTCACAATAAAGGCAGGATAAATTAAAATGTGTTGACATTCCTTACTTATCTATTGAGATTTATTGGCGTTATAAAACAACAGTCAGCTTGAAACTTAGAACTAGTACACCGATTTGACTTTACCGGTTATTTCTTACCGATACCGATACACAAATAACTAACTCACAAGACATTCTTCAACTAAGGACTTTTAGACCAGATTTTATACATCACAACTATGCAGATAGACATATCCTTATATTTGTTAAGGGGATTCAAAAGTAATCTTACCATATGTGCTCCCCTTGAGCATCGGTATGTCTAGTTTGAAGAGGAACTGTCATCACTAGTGGAGGATGACTTGGTTTCTGGGATATTTTCTCCTTCTTTGCTATCTTTTCTCTTGATCCATGTCTTTTTCATTTCATTCTCCTCCTTTTCAATTGTCTTCTTCTCTTTTGGTTCATTTTGTCCTTTCTTCTTGCCAAACTAGTTATTGTCTCTAGACCAGTTATAGGATTGATTCCTACATTCTCTAGCTAAGTGATCGATCTTATGGCAATTGAAACATGCCATACCAGTTGTCCTCCATGGTCTTGTATTATGTCTCTGCCCCATTCTCACTCTATAATTTTTTGCAACATGACCAATATTACCACAGGTCAAATAGGTAGCTTTAAACTGATTATTCCTATTATCTCAATACATTTGACTTGATCTTGCATTCTTCAAATTTGTGTCCAAACTTATTGCATGTGTAGCAATATCCATTAAAGCTTCTTCTATTTGGCATACTACTAGATTGAGATCTACATTCATATGCAGTGTGTCCATGCTTATGACAATTATGGCAATAATCATCAAATATGAAATTCTTCTTTTGACTAACTGGTTTATTTCTACAGTCATTAGTCTTATGACCTGATTTAACACAATTATTATAGGAGGATTTAGAGAAATTCATACATTTCACTTCTGAATGGTTCCTTTTATCATCCTTCATCTTTTTGGATTTAGATTATTCTCCAGTTTCCATAGGACCTGAACTGGGGTAGCCAAGACTGATTGTATCATTTTCTCTTCTCTGAGCCTTCAACTATTTGTCTACCTTCTTAGAGCTTTCATTGACTTTCATCAACTTCTCATTTTTGTCATATTCAAGTTTCAACTCACTCTTGAGTTGTTCAATCTCTTTCATCATCTTCTCCTTTTCTTGTATGTTGTCATGGAGATGCTTATGTATATATTCATTCTCCTGAGTGAGAATTCAGATTTCTTCATCTTTCTCAATCATAATAGCATCATTTTCTCTCAAAGCATCTTCAACAAGCCTCTTGGCTCTTTCAGCCTTTGATAGTTCTTCTTCTACTTCCCTTTTCTTTCATCAGCACTTCTTCTGATTTCCAATATCTCAGTCATTCTTAGGGCCTGATCTTCATGTTCTCTTTTGAGATGTGTGACTTCTTTAGACAACTTCTTGTTATTTTCAATGAGTTCTTATACTTCTTCTTCATCTTCTTCAGATCCACTCTATTCAGAGAGTTGATCTATGATGTCCTGACTCTCATTTGGTTGTTGAGCTAATTCCTTTCTTTTTGTAAGAGATTTTCTCAATCTCTCTTTCAGCTAAGTAATAATTTGATTTGCTTCATCAATCTGCTTTTGATATCGATATTCTTCCATGATCTTTATCCTCAAGTTGTTAAGCTTGACTCTAGACAAATATAGCGCTGATACCAATTGCTAGTCCCAACCGGTGCTAAGAGGGGATGGGTGAATCAACACTTTACCAGTTATTCTCAATTAAAACTTTTAACTTAAGTTATCACTAACTTAAGATTCATTAATATAAATAACTATTGCAGAAGAATAACCATGCATGAAAAGAAACATAGTGACACCAAGATTTATCTCATGGAAAATCAAATGGGAGAAAACCACGTTGTTACTAGTAACTCACAAAAATCTGTACTATATTGGAGTACGGTCGGTGAAGAGCCATCCTCATTAGGAGATTACAAAGACACTGTTAGATGCCACCCGGTTAAGGGATTTTGACTAAGGCCTATTAGTGCCTTTACCCTATTAAAGGTAGCCTTATCAAAATGTCTTAAGATCACCAATTAAGATGACACTCGGTTAAGGGATTTCTACAATGGCACATGTTAAAGTCCACCCTATTAAAAGATTTTAGTTGTAATGGTTAGAGGGGAACATAAAGATGATCTACTAGAGTGGCTACTCATTAGCTTGATCATATCACACTGAAGAAACACAATATGCTTGCATCGGTTGTGTCTATTATGCACAACACTGATTTCTTGAATACACCTTCAACTCTTCCCTTTGCCGATTCACTTATCCTTGAATTCCACACTACCGGTCCTTTGTCACTCAACTCTGCACTCTTTTGAACTCCCCCTATGTACACTTTCTCTTTTTCTCAAATCACCTTAACAATAGCTTTCTCAAGAATGAGATATGTGAATTTATTTCCCCAAGAGTCTGTCGCAAACTTTTCTCTCCAAAACATCTCATTCAAATTTTCATTATCATGCCTTAAATCATGCCCTAGAAATCATTACAGGAATCTCTTTCAAGAAAGTCAAACATGTTGTTAAGTCCATCAGTTGAATGTAGAAGACTCCCAATTTAACTAAATGTTACTAGTCTTTTGGTTATAGACTCTTGCGGTGTACCAATCAAAATCTATCTAGTTGGTTTCCTCTTGTATATCAGTTTGTTCTTTTCTTAGCCAGTGGACCTCTTCTGTGTCGGTCTACTCACTGCTACTTGGTCTACTTACTGCTTTCTAGTCTAGTTGTAATTTGTCGGTCTACTCACTGCTTGCCACTACCCAGTCTACTTACTATTGATAGACTGTGAAGACTTAAGAGATGACATTGCCAACAATAATAACCATATCTTTTATCGGTCATACAAAACTATATCAAAATGCCAACAGAATCAGGGTTCTCATTTTCTCTATTTCTACATTGCCTAGCCATGTGACCAAATCTATTGCAAAAGAAACATCTACCATTGAATTTGTAAGCATTGAATTGCCTTACTAGTATCTTATGGTTTTTATCTTCATTACCAGTACCAGAACTCTGTCCTTGCTCAAATCCAAGTCTACTGGAATCTCCAATCTTCCTTTATCTAATCGTAACTCATCAAACTATGCTGAGTTGATCTTGAATTTTTCTTTGTACTCACTTGCAGCAGTTAAATCATCTCTTAGTATTGTCATTTATCTCTCAATCTCTTTCTCATTGCTCTAGGATTGTACCCAATTAAACCTTAATATCTCATTTTCATGAGTCAACCTACCACATTCTTCAAATTTGTTCTTCAGGGATATAGAAAGATTTTCTTCCTTTTTCTTTTTGTCCTCAATATCCTTGGATAACCTTATAGTCATATTTTGCATTTCATTCTTCATAACCATGTTTTCCTGACTTAATTTCTGACATTATTTCTTAAGTGCATCTTTGCCATCTTGATTTTGCAAAAGTTCCTCCCTCCTAGCTTGAACAGATGAAAATCTCTTTTGTAGGACAAGAATAAATTCTTTAGCAAAATTCAAATCATCTTGTAACTTTAAGTTCTTCAATCTTTCTATATCATAATCTTCAAGTGCCATCTCAAGTTGTTTCTCCAAACCCATATTCAATGATTCTAGATTTAGGATCTTCCTCAAGTTGTTAAACTTCCTCTGAGGCACAAGGCTCTAATACAATTGTTGGAAACCAATAACACTAATAGGGGGGGGTGAATCAGTGTTATACTGGAATAAAATATTTTAGCTTTAACGAAATAAACATATAGCAATCACTATACCGGTATAAACAAAATTGAAAGAAGTAATGCAACCAATAAGCCAAACATATAAATGAGAACCATAACGCACAGATTTATATGTTGAAAACCTCAATGAGGAAAAACCATGGTGGGATTTGTGACCCTTAATATCAATTCACTAGCCATATGAAAAGATATTACAATATATGTTGGGCCTACACTTACAGGAAGGCCTACAGCCTAGAGCACACTTCTCATCACAAAAGGAGTCTCGCTGACTGCATAATAATCTAGAATATAATCCAGAGAGTAGTGAACTCTTAGTATAGAATCTCCTATGCCAGAATATATTTCTGATTTAAGCTTTTTCTATTCCAGTTAAAACCTCAGTACCAAAATAACCCTTACAATGAATTCCTCACATACATAGTCTCTTTGCTATATTTCAAATTACATTACATCCATAACCTTATATGTCCATCCTTTTTCTATCTATGCGTATCCTATATATATACCCTATAAAAATTTATGCCTTATGTCGGCTTACAAGAATATATATAATTACATAATACATGTCAGCCTTATAACATAAATGAATAAGCATTAAACAAGTTGTCAATGCCAGATCCAAGATATGTCGACCTCCAATACCGATATCCTTTATCATACCATGCCAATCTACATTGTCAATGACCAAAGAAATCTTCTATCATGCTGGTGCCGATGTAGAGTCCACGAAGTGCTTGTTGGTATACCATATGAAGCTTGAACTCAAAAACATGTTTCCATCAATGACAACATAATGAAAATTAACCAGTAGAGTGTCAATTTCCAACATTGACCATATTTGCATCCCTCATATTAGCGGTCTCATCCCCATGCTTTATCGAGACCTACTTGTTCCTCCTCCATGCAACGAAGCCTCATTTTTCTATCCAACACCCTGCATAAGCCCTTAACTCTAGCCCAATTTGGGGTAGGACCAAGGTGCCATGTCCTGGTCCTCCCCAATTGGGGCCCATTTTGGTCCCTAGGTCCTATCTCAAATTCTAGCAGAAATTGCCCCTTCATGTCATCCTATGTTGAAAAATTATTAAGTTTGATGATAAGCAAGTATTTAAGGAAATTTTCCCTTCTCATTTTGCATTCATCCATCAATCGTACACAAGGAACATAAGGCAATAAGACAAGGAGATTACATCAAGCATTCATCATCAAGTATTCTTCAAGAATGCATATTCTTCATCTATCAATTGGAGCAACATTACATTATTCATTTGTAATCATGTGTCTTTGTTAGGATTTTTTCATGTTCATGCCATTTCATAGAAAATATGTGATTACATTCAAGAGGCAAAACATCATCATCAATCATTACAAATATAAGGTATACTTTTTTATTATTTACTTTAGTATTTGCAATATTTCATTCAATGTCAATTCCTCAATTGGGGTTTGACTTAGGTAAACCCCTATTCCCAACACATTTCCTTCTCATTGTGTGTGTAGGAAATAGGTGTGCAAGTTTACTTATGGAAATAAGCTTCAGACAGAGAGACAAAAAGAACCTTGTCAGCAATCAGAAATCTTGGAGAACCAAGAGGGGGCACCCAGGTCCCTACACATAGTCCCTGCTATTTTTGGCAGTTTTTGTAGAGTGTCTCTGAATCGTCTCATACTTCTTAGATTTAAGTTCACGATGAAATATCAAACTTATAGCTCATTGTTTCGGCATATTTTGTCTTTAATTCTAGTATTCTATTTGTTTTAACAATTCAACTTACAAAAGAGGAAATCCCAAATTAACCCAATCTACTCAGTATTTAGTCCTTGTCTCATTTAGGATTAGA